>NW_020837945.1:89956680-90122237 GCF_003676395.1 Aethalodelphis obliquidens | reverse complement strand
TGTGTGTGTGTGTGTGTGTGTGTGTGTGTGTGTGTGTGTGTGTGTGTCATTAGCCTTAAAATTTTAACATGCACGCCTAACTTAAAAGATTAAATGCAGACCAGGTCCTTTATCCTCTTTCTAAACGATTTAAGGATTCTAAACTCTTTAAACTCTCCCAGCTTACATGCTATTGTTATCTTGCCTTTCAATTGTGTCCTTTGAAAAATCTCTACAATTTATATATTATTCAGAGCATTACTTTTTCTAGATAGTCAACATTTTATTAAATTTACCCATAGTTACTTCTCTTTTTACTCACCATATGTACTTTAATCATACCTTCCTTTGAGATTTGAGCATGCTTTATCAGAGATTTACATTTGTTTTAGCCAGACACAGAGGGATATTACCAATGCAACCATCTTTACAGTTCTGTGTGTACAGATACTTAGATAATGTATGTAGTATAATTCAGACCCAAAGACACATAAGCAATTTTATTTATTCTGCTTTAATCCCTAACTGAACAAAGACTTAGAAAACAGTGCCACCTTATTGTGGGCTTAGTGAGTTTGTGTCAGCTCACCCTTTTCTCAGTCCCAGCTTTGGGTGGAGGGGTTGCTAAGCTGACCCCACTCCTGTGTAGACCTAAGACTTGGTCAACTGTTCCCTGCCCTTTATTAGCTACTGGCATCTTCCTGCATCACTCATAGCCTCTAACGTTGTCGTGCTTTTTTCTGGCTTTAGAGAAATGTCTTTTTGTAGGAGCAGACATTCATTGGATAATATTTTGTATATTTTCTCTGGAATTTTGTACATTTTGTGACCAGAGGCTTGGAGGGTTTTAATCTGCACCTTGCAAACTCTGTGAAATATTTAATTACTTATCTCCTTTCTAAGCTTCAGTTGTTTCACAAGTCCTTTCCCTCAGCCCTAAGAGGCTCTGTCCTCCAGGGAGCATTGCCACAAAAGAATTAACACATAATTTCTCAGCTTCCAAGTTAAAACTGATAATAAAACAAGACAGAGGGACTATTTACTGAGGTAGTTCTTCCACTACCCTTCTGACTAAAGATTTTCCAAGCTAGGGGAGGAAACTTGAGATGGAAGAAAAATTGTTACACATTGGTTTGTTACTGGGTAAGAGGTGTATCCTGCCCTCCCTATTAACTTCAAGGGAAAACAGAATGATGAGAGAATCCCCCCAAAAATGTTCAGATACAAGATTAGAGGAGACACTGGATCTTTCCAACCAGGAATCTTGAGAAGGAGAAATGAGGAAGGAGTCTGCTTCCCCTCATAGTAGAGGAACATAGAAGAAAGACAGATGCTCGGGTGCCAAGGGCCTGAACTAGTCCTGAGAGACAGCCCCGAGTCCCAGTCTAACACTTCCTGTGCCTGGGAGGTCATAAGTGATCAAGCAAAATGCTCTGAGAGAGTTCTATGTCTTTGACAAGAGGACATGGCAGCAGAAGGCACCTGGACCATATGGTCAGAGAGGAGGTAGGAAGACAGAACAGAGGAGGCCATTGTGGAGGGACGACTGTGCAATGGCCCGGGCAGATCTGTACACTTTAGAGGATGCCAGCATGGAGCACTTGTGGACCATATGCTTTCATTTAACCCACTTGGAACTATGATGCTATCCCACCACTACTCTAGCAGCACCACTGCTCAGATAAACCCTATGGAGAAGGAAAGGATGTCAGTGTGATTACACTACTGAACTGACTTATTTTAAATCATAAATAACTCTTATTCCTATAATTTAAGTTGTTTGCTGCTGTCATGTCAAATGTCAGCTCAAAATAGAATTGATGTTGAATTAGAGAAAAGCAATTATTTGTATACCTGAATTTACTGTCAGAAAACCCAACCTAACTACATGGCTTTTATAATACAGAGCTGCTTTTGCATCTCAATTCCACTAATCATTGGATGACCTCAACAATTTTGTGCCATTCAGGGCTCTGCTCAAATGTCACCTTCTCAAAGAGTCCTCCTTTATCTCTCTATAAGGACAGATTCTCTGTTACAATTTATCACTTCTCCCTATTTACTTTTTTCTTCATAGCACTTACTACTACCTCATGCTATAGACTTATTTGTGTATGTTGTTGGTCTCCCCATAGAAATAAAATCCAAATGGACCTGGAATTTGTATTGTTCACTGTGATATTCTCAGAGCAAATCTCTGGTACAGACAAAACCTTCAAAAATACATGCAAAATTAATTTACATATGTAAATATATATGCATATATATAATCAAAATACATAGTGAATACTATGCATTAGGTACTACAAAAATGTGATTAATTTCTCCTATCATTTCCCTTTTTCTTCTGTCCCAATTATTCCTGAGAAGGTTATAGGTATGTCTCAACAATCCTAAAGTAAAGAATTTACTGAATTATGGCATCTGGCAGGAGAAGTAGACTCATGTTTTTGACCCTAAAGTCATAGACGTGAAGAAAATGTTCAAAGAGATGACCTCAGAAATAATATTTTCTTATTTTATAATTTTACCTATCTGAAGTGGTTTCCTTATTGATTGACAGATCAGGTATTTTTAGAGGATGAAAGAAAGGAAGACAACTTCAAGTACTTTTCAGACTAAATTTACACTGGAATTGTTTTTTCTTTGGATCTCTTAGGAAGATGATTGAGTTAGTTATAATTTTTGCATTATGGCACATAACCATCACTGGTCCACACAGATCCTTCTCTTGTTTTGTCTGTTTGTCTATCTATCTACCTATCCATCCATCCATCCCCTTTTACCTGCCTTTCAACCTAGGCAACAATTCTAAAGTGTTTATCATACATTGCTTTATTCTACGCCTTTATAAAACATGTGTAGTGTTATCTTAAATGGATGTTTTCTTTTGTTGTTGCTTTTTTTTTTTTTTTGGTACGTGGGCCTCTCACTGTTGGGGCCTCTCCCGTTGCGGAGTACAGGCTCCGGACGCGCAGGCTCAGCAGCCATGGCTCACGGGCCCAGCCGCTCCGTGGCATGTGGGATCTTCCCGGACCCGGGCACGAACCCGTGTCCCCTGCATCGGCAGGCGGACTCTCAACCACTGCGCCACCAGGGGAAGCCCTTAAATGGATGTTTTTTAATTAACATGTATGCTGTTTTGTTGTACACTTAAATCTCTCTTCCTTTCTTTCATTCAGCTGTATATTATTAAGATTCGGGCTTGCTGCTATGTGTACATCTTTGTCACTTCCAAGTACCGCATAGTACTCCATTTATTTGTTTTTGTAACTACCACATCTAGCTTATCTACTTTCTGTAAATAATCACTTACATTATTAGAGCAAATGACAAACCAGAAAAGGATCTACTTAAATACTTTTTGCATCTTCATGAAATGAAATGCACCCTTTAAGGGAGTCTCAAACACTTGTGTTTAAGTTCTTCTTTTTGGTTGAATTTTGTTTAAGGTACTTTTTCAACCACCTGAAATACTTGGTCTTATATCTTAAATTAAAAAGTGGGCAATTTGTTTTTCACATTGGCAAAAATTTCTTACATTCACGTATTTATATATACACGCATTCAAGCCCGTTTTCAAAAGGACAAAGGGATCCAAAGAGGCTTCCTCCTGCTGTGAAGGACAAAAACTCTAGATAGAGTACTCTGACACAAAGTGCATTGCTTTGCCAATCTCTAAAATGTCACTTCATGGGTGGCCTGCTGAGTTTAGCTCAGAGCCAAGGTGCCAAGATTGCTAATAAAAAAGAATAAAGGTTAATGAAGGGATAGGGTTATTTATTATCTTGAATGAAATAGCCTAGGTTTTATCTGGATGGTTTGTTCAAGGCATAAGGTCTTGCCTTTGATTTTTAGTATGTATTATTATTTTCTGTGGGCTGTAAATTTTAATGCTTTTGCTAGGATATAGTCTTATATTTATTAGATATGAAATTATATTACAAAAATTAATGGAGATATCATAGATGTTAAATATTATGGCTGACATACATGCAAAATAATAAATCCTTCAGAGAACTCACTTTGAAATTCACTAAATGAGAATCTTGAACATTAAACCATCTTTTTTTGCTCATGAACAATTTACTTAAAGAAAATAAATCTAAACACTTAATGGTGGCATTGTGACATAGGAAAACTGATCTTTTATGGGGGAATATATCATGCTTCAGTTTCACACTTCAGATTTAGGTTTAGGTAATACAATTTCATTTAAAAGGAAACAAACTCTGCCTTAAACTAGCCTTTCAGTCAACTGACAGAATATAAAATACCAAAAGGATGCTGTGCTTTACAGCCAGGACCCCATCTTAAAGATTCCAAGTCATGTGAGAGTAAGCACATATACTATTTATCCCTCAGCTGGTGATTCCAGGAATATCAAATGTGTGAGGTTTACAAAGTGGTTTAGTCCTGTGCTGTAATCCAGAATAGGAATTGTCCAGGTCTGAAATATATACAATTTGAAACATTAAATTTGCTGTGACAAAGCCCATAGCTGTGTATAATATAACCATCTCCAAGACCTTAGATTGCTGTCAAATAAGTACTAAGTATAAGGCCATCTTTAAAATGACCACAAGCAGCCATTCCTCTTTCCTATCCTATCCTGCCATAGGAAAACATAAACAAATCCTCATGAAAAAATTAACCTATTTTCCATTTTCATTACTTTTTCTGTTTGTAGCATTCTTCTGGTTTCTTAGGTTGATTAATACTGTAATGGAACCCACAGTCTATGATACCATTTCTTCCTGAGTAAAACAGTAAGTATTTAATTATTTCCTAAAAGCATTTTACTCTCCAAAATTACTCAAACTATTCATTCAGCAAATATTTTTTCGGTGGCTGATACATGCTGATCACTCTCCTAAATATTGAGGACACAGCCTTTAAAAAATTCGTATAGAACTTTTATTGTAAGCTTTATCAGGAATACCAAAGATCATTAGGAAAACTAATTTTCACAAAAAACTGCATAGGCAATCTACAGAATACCATGTGTAAACCTCGAAGATCAACACTTTAACTTTTAGGTCAGAATAATTCAGTTTATAATCTTTAGTGAAGAAAAATCTTTATTATCCTATTGAGGAAGATCAAAAAGTATAGTGATTATTAGATCTGTTAAAAATATTCTGGTTCTCCTTCTGAGTAGAATTGTGCTTTCCAGTTTCCTTGAAATTAAGAGTAACCATATGATTTCCTTGGCCTAATGAAATATGAACGGAAGTAACACATTCAAGATTTAGAACTTTCACTGTATTCACTTTCTCTTTGCAATATTTGTGATGATGGCTTCCCCTCCAATGCAGGTCCCCAAACGAGGCCTACATGGAGTAAATCTTCCAGTTGACCCATTATAGATATATAGCATGAGTGAGATTATAAAACTTTGTGCCTAATCTTAGCTCAATTTAGTGAGCTATAGCTCACATACAGTAACATTCACCCTTTCAGGTGTACATTTGATGAGTTTTGACTAATGTTACCAGGACCACAATTGACATATAGCACATCTCTATTACTCTAATTAATAGAGTAATAAAGTAAATACTAATCACAACAACTAGATTTTCTTTTTTCTAATTGGATAATTTTTCTTTTTCATTAATGATACTAGTTTTTGCAGAAGACTGAAAACAAACCTCTAAAGTATTACTTGCAGCTAGGTAAACTGGTACCAAGTTTCTAGAGCAGACTTTGGAACCATGCATCAAAAACCTTAAACTTTTATAGCTTTTATACAATTTTAAGGGACCAATATTTTTTACATATATAATTATGTAACATAATAGACTAAAATCAGAAACAACCATATCAATTAAATAGCTACCTTACATGCTCATGATGTACTACGATGCAGCCATTATGGTAATAAGACTCTCTAATAACATGAGAAAAAGTTCCAAATTATTTCTATGTGAGAAAAAAAATGTAAGTTACAAAATACTATATACAGTAGGGCATAATTACGCAAAATATATATGTACATAAGATTTTATCTACCAAATTCTTACAAGAGTTGGCCTGTAAGAAAGAATTAAGTTGTTAACAGAATGTGAATCTGAATAGCATTCAAGTATATGTCCAGACCCAGCTGTGTCAGGGCTCAGAGAATAATGAAATCTCCTAATCCTAAAATGAATGATGTACTGAAACATAATCCTGGCTTTTCCTCATCTAGTTTTGTGACTTTGGTCAAGTTAATAACTTCTCTAACCGTTTGCTGCCTCATTTAAAATATGTTACTTAAATATTACTAATAAAAGTAGCAGTAGTAATAATAGAACTGTTAGTAATGAAAGTAATACCTATCTCACAGGGCTAAATTAAATGAAATAGTGTTGTTCATTGCACATTGTAGATGCTCAATAAAAATTAGTTACTTTTCTGAAAAAGATGAGATAAATAGTTTTCACACACTGTACTGTTTCAGTTAACAATTTTGATTGGGTGACAGTTTCTCAGAAGAAGGGTGTATTTTTTCACAAAGAAAATATGCACTAAATGACCTAACAGTACAATGTGTATGATGTTTCTAGTACTGAGTTAAGAGGAATAGTTGGGCAGAGAAAAAAGGGTCCATTGTAAGATTCGGTCTTTACCATCTACCCAGAAAAATAGTATTAACCTAGTTAACAAGCTTTTAATTTAAATTGCAATTCAGCTTCATATTTTGTTCTATATTTTATTTTATAAACATTTCCCCACTCATTTTGAAAGATGATGTTCCCACATATAGAGTTTTCTATCTTCAAAACAAACAATAAAGTGAGTAAGTCAGATGCTGCTGCTCGATAGAGAGTGTGATGAGTTACAGAATTTAGCACTGAATTTCATCTACATGTGCCTAAAATCAACATTGCATGCAGAGGAACACAATCACTATGTTAAATTTGTCTTATTATTTGTATCTAGATGAGCAATTATTTTCCTGTTTTAACAATAATGTATATGCTGTAGTAGCTTCTCTGTTACTATGAGGAAAGTACAGCACACAGTATATACATTCTTGAATCAAAAAAAATAGGAAGAATAATATACTCTCATTTTTCAGAAAAAGGCTAGAAGTGAAAGACAAAAAAGGAACTACATCTGAAAGCCAAGAAGAAGCCATCACAGAATCCTATGATAAAACTTTTTCTAATCAGGGCAGTGGTGTCTAGCTCACTCCTTCATTCATCATATATTTATGAGGTACCTACATGCCACAAATTGTAGACTCTGGAAATACTGAAGAGAATTTGTAGATTATTTCTGTTTTCATGAAACTTAAACGGTCTTTGGGGGTGATGGGAGTGTTTGCGAGAGACACTCCTGATAAGGAAATAAGCTAAGAACATGTCAAATATTACAAGTACTCTAAGGACAATTAAAGAAAATTAAAATTGAATGCATTTCTGCATGCCACATGATTGGAGATACTGACTGTCTTTGTGTTACACCACCTTTTCAAGGAGGTTTGCATAGTAAACATTAGAAGAGAGAGATAATGTCCCTCTCCTCCAGAGCAACGGGCAGGTTTGTTTTGCATTTGGTATAGTACAGATAATGCCACCCTGTAGAGCAAAGATCAGGAAGGTTTGCTGTCCAGTAAAAAGATATGGGTTCCCAAAACTCAGGGTTACTCTTCTGGAATGTAACTGACTGCATGAGCAAGTGTCACCTGGATTTCATTTTATTGAGCCCAGGATGTTGTAACTCAGAAATCAGTGCAAATGCTGATGCTCTGGTAACTGTTATTCCTGGGAGTAATTAAATCCTTTAAGTCTAAGTCAAGAAACTCTTATCTTTGCCAACATCCACGAAACTGTGGCACGCAATTCTTGTGCAATTATAAATAGAGGAAATCTCAGAGCCTTCACAGTTCTTGACTAGGTGAATTGTGTGTACTGAAAGAAGGGGAATAAAGGCAACTTTTGAAAAATGGTGAGTGAAGGAGATTACAGAACAAGGAGAATTCAATAAGAAAAGCAGGGTCTGGATCTTGTATTCCTTTGCAAGCCATGTCTGGAGTTTAGTTCTATTTGTGTATTGAGCATCAACTGGAGAATTTATGTGAGAAAGTGACATATTTAGATATACATATTATATGTTTATTAAAAAGAGAAATGAAAAAATGATAAAGTGTGAGTCGGATTTGGATTTATGTCTCAGCTCTGCCACATATTTGTTATATGATCGTGAGTAACTTGCAATTTTTCTGATCTTCCATTTTCTCCAATGGAAGAGAAAAAAAAATCAGCAAATTAAAACAAGGAGATATCACCTCACATCCATTAGGATGGCTACTATCAAAAAAAACAGAAAGTAGTAAGCATTGACAAGAGTATGGAGAAACTGGAACACTTGAACGCTATTGGTGGGAATGTAAAATGGTGCATACACAATGAAAATCAGTACGGTGGCTACTCAAAAAATTAAATATAGAATTATTATATAATCCAGCAATTACACTTCTGGGTATATGCTCAAAAGAACTGAAATCAGGATCTTGAAGAGATATTTGTGCGTTCATGTTTATAGAAGCATTATTCACAATAACCAAGAGGTAGAATCAACACAAGCATTCATTGGTGGATGAATGGATAAGCAAAATGTGGTCTGTACAAACAATGGAGTATTGTTCAGCTTTTAAAAAGAAAATTCTGACACATGCTACAACATGAATGAAACTTGAGAACATTAGGTTAAGTGAAATAAACTAGAAACAAACTGACAAATATTGTATGATTCCACTTACATGTGGTACCTAAAGTACTCAAATTCCTAGAGACAGAAACTAGAATGGTGGTTGCCAGGGGCTGGGTGGAAGGAGAAATAGAGAGTTCTTTAATGTGTACAGTGTTTAACTTTTACAAGATGAAGAGTTCTGGAGATTAGCTGCACAATACTGTAAATGTACTTAATACTACTAAACTATACACTTAAAATGGTTAATATGGTAAATTTTATGTTATGTGAATTTTACCACAACTAAAAATAAAGAAAACAGTATCTACTACAATTGGTTTAGTGTTTAACAAACGAAAAAAGTTTTCCTAACCATGGTTCAGACATAATATCAGTCTTTACGGCCATCAACATAGAAGAAAGAATCTCTGCCTTCAAATTGCCAAAAGATGAATAAATCATATCCCAGTCTTAGAAAGGTTTTATAAACATAAATTTAAAAGCATGTTGTTAACTCCAAACTTATCTGAAAATGTAAGATGAAAGTATTATTATTGGTTCAAAATTGACTTCAGAACCTCTAGTTTTAGGGGTGGTTGCAATATACTTTTAAGGTTGCTTTATACAGTGCCAATGGTATAGCCCTTATTGTATACACTGTAAAGATTAATGATGCCTATTAATGATACTTAGTCCTGAAAGTAAGATTGGGAGATAAGAGGACGTCATGAAAGTGTGAATTAATACAGGATTAAATTATCTATTATTGCCTGCATACACACTTGGATGGCTATGTGAATGAAGCACTTTGCCCTTACCATTTCAAAGGGTGTATTATCCAAGTTCACCCTTCACCCAGTTTTAATCAGCCATGCTAAATATTCAAGCCCTCTTTGGCACTACACATTAAGCTATACAGGAGAGAAATTACAATTCCGGGAGAAAAATTGGACATCAAGGTTCTGGCTAAAGAATGGTTGTTGTGGGATATTTTAAAAACAGGTTTGTTGAGATATAATTGAGATGCAATAAACTGCACATGTTTACAGTGTACAATTTGATAAATATCACATATGTATACAAATGAAAGACGATTGCTATAATTAAGAGAGTGAAAATAACCATCGCTTCCCAAAGTTTCCTCATTGGGAATCCCTCCCTTCCATTTCTCCCTACACCCACATATGCAGCACCCAATGACCATTATAGATTAGTCCATTATAGATTACTTTGCATTTTCTAGAATTTTATATAAATGAAATCATACAACATACTTTTTAATGCTTGGCTACATTCACTCAACATAATTATATTGCATCTATCAAAAGTTCATTTAAAAATTTTCTTCTCCAATAAAGATGTTAAAAAAAAATTTCTTATTGGTATTTCATTATGTGGATATACCCCAACGTGTTTCTTCATTTACCTTCTAATGGACATTTCATTTGTTCCCAGTTTTTAGCTTCTAAAAATAAAGCTGCTACGAACATTCACATACACACCTTTGTATGGGCATATGCTTTCATTTCTTTTAAGTACTTAGCAATGGAATGACAAAATTGTATAGTGGAGTATGTATTTTTTTAAGAAAATACCAAACTCAGCTACAAAGCGGTTGCATTATTTTTCATTCCAATTCATAGTGTATGAAAGGTCTACTTTCTCCATTTTCTCACCAAAACTCGAAATGGTCACAATTTTATTTTTTAAGCAATCATATAGGTATGTGGTAGTATTTTATAGCAGTTTTAATCTGCATTCTTGTAAAAACTAATGATGTTGAGCATCTTTCCATGTACTTATTTGCAATAGTATATCTTCTTTGGTGTAGTATGTATTCAAATATTTTGCCCATCTTTAGGGTTATTTTATTACTTTTGATATTTTAATGCTGTCTACTTATTTTGCCACAACCTAGCAAGGCAAGATTGGACTGATAAAATTAAGAGGAAGTTAGGGCATTGCATCAGTGATACCATGATAACTGGCTTCTTAGGGGAAGACATACAGGAGGATTTATGACTGCAGTCATCCTTATGTAGCTCATACAGCCAGTTAAAATTCAGGATGCAATCCCATTTGTGACATTGCAGAGGACTGCATGAGCTGAAGTATTAAGAATCATTCCTTAAACTGTGAGAAATATGCTATTATTTCTCACAGACCAAGTCAGGAATCAAGAAGCTGAGAGACAAGTAAGGTTTTGGGGGTTTTGGTGAAAGGACATTCCTTACCCAGAGATCCTGTTGGTCCAGTTAACAAAGTCACCAAAAAGAATCTGAATTTGAATGGGAGGATGCCTGTTCAGAAGCATGCTTCAAATTTTTCAAAGTGCCAGAGCATAGGCAATCCTACCTGGTTTTTGGTACCTGATGGCTCAGATGATATTACATGTGTTGAAAAATAAATATACACAGGCTAGACCTTTTGGCAGAAATTGAAGAAGGGTACTCAGCAGAAACCTCTCAGGTTTTGGTCTAGAAATGTGCCTGATACAACTACTCATTATAGCACATTTGAAATAAAACTTCTAGCTTGTTATGGGGCAGTGATTGAAACTGCCCGAACCCATGGAAAGATATCAGAGGACTCTGAAGTCAGAAATATCAATCACTCTAGTAAGATGTCAGAAGAGAACAGAGAAGGAAAGCCCAAGAAAGTTTGCTCATATGTGGATATATGTATATATATAACTGATTCACTTTGCTGTACACCTGAAACTACCACAACATTGTAAATCAATTACACTCCAATAAAAAGTTTTTAAAAAAAGAAAGTTTGCTCATGAAATGAAAGCTGCAGTACATTCAAACTTACACTATGGGGTAGGGGCAGGATTCATAGGGAACACAGTGCATACATGAGCAGATTGCTTCGTTGACTATAGGGCCCAGTGTAGAGCCCCCTAGCATTACCCATCTCCACAACTGTGTGCCTTAAACCTTATGATTTTCTCCTAGCTGAAGAAAGAAGTTCTCCTGGTACACTAAAACAAATAGCCAACAATCATAGGAAAAGGTATACAGTTATTAGTATTTAGTAAAATGCTAATTTAACAACAAAGAAAAAATTTTATAAGAAAATACAAAGTGCAAGCAAAGATATATAGAAAAAGAATTCCTGTATATTGCTGATAATAGTATAGATATTTTAAAGTACTTTGGAAAAACATCTTGCATTATCTATTAAATATAAAATCTGTATACTTTAAAATACAGCATTTTCACTCTTAGGTATGTTCCCTACAGAAACTCTTATATGTGCTCATCAGAAAACATGGATAAGAACGCTCATAATAGATTTATTTGCAAATGAAAATTTTTTAAAAAAACAATATTTAGGATAATGATTATCTCTGTAAAGGGAGAATGGAGGATGTGGTTCCATAGGGTACACATTGGATCTCAAGGCTACTGGTAATTTTTTGTTGAGTAGCATGGTGAATACAAAGGAAACTTTTATTTTATTTTACATAACCACACATTACACACATATATTATATGTGTGTTAAATACACATGCACAAAGTATATTTAATATATTTGAAAAGTCAAAAATGGAATGATATTTGTATATTTTATAGGCTAAATGCTTATTTCAGAGAAGTCTCATCTGTTAGAAAATCATAAATAATCTTTATATGTAGCACTTGCTTAGATAAATATTTCTGAACATTGATATAAATCATGTGATAAGACATTTGTCTCACTTCAACAGACTAAACTGAACTGGCCTGGTTATTGACAGGCAAACATAGACAGTAAAAGGAGGCAGTCAGGCTACCCTAATGAAATCCACTCCTGCCTTTCTCCCCAAGAGCTCCAGCTTCCAATGCTTTGTGTGAGTAACTACAGTTCATATTAGTTACTTACTTACCAATTGAGAATTTAAAATTATTTTGTAAATGCAGTAAGAGATAACTTTCAATGATGAGCAGCAGAGTGAAATACCAGACAATTTCCAGTCGCCCATAATAAAAGAAAGAGGTAAACGAATGATGCCAATAAGAGTTGGATTCTGCTTCTAAACTGTAGAAGCCTGAGTCACCAAAAGTGATGATCCTACCTATTGTTCTTCCAGGAAATTAGACAAGAAAATGAAGTGAATGGGGAAAAAATTATCCAAATTAAATGTACACATAGAAAAGCAAAACAAAACAAACACTAAGACCAGAAGGAACAAATGAGGAGAAAAGTGTCAGATTAGCTATGGTGGAAGAGAGGGTCTTACCCAAATATGAAAAGCTGTGAGCAAGAGTAAGACTGAAGTGGAGAGATCAGTGATGAGATATAGAAAGGGAAGCAAAGGACACTCCCTAAGAGGTGCCCATATTTGGAAATTACCAAAATTATCACCTTCTGATAAATTTAAGGATGATAAGGGCAGCATAGTTATTAAAAGCTCTTCAAACCTGAAAAAAAAAAAAAGGATGGAGAAACTAGGATAGCAGAACAAGAAGCTGAAAATAATATTTTCAGTAAGAGTAGGTGAATATACAGCTCTATGAAACTCGGTGTGTGAGGATATTGGGGCAAACAAGCAGTGGCTATGTGGGAAAAAACAGAGACTAGAGAAGGGGATTCTAGTAGTGCTAAGAGCTGGGAATGCAGCCAAGAAGTACTTCCCACTTCAAACACAATCACCCAACTTGGAGTGAAGAACTTCACTAGTGGATTTGAGACTAACAATCAAAATTCGTAGGTGAGCTCAAGGGGTCCCTGGGAAGTACTGAGCATGATTCATGACCTGGGACTTTATAGCTATTGAGATAGTCAGTAGAAAACTAAGGCACACTGAGGTGAAACACTTGGAAGTAAGACACAAATTAAATAAAAAATAGGACAAATTGTGGGTATTAGGAAGGAAAGGTTCTGATGCTATTTGAGAAGCAAATGAGAGAAAGCAGGTGTCAGAAATTATTAAAGAAATTAAACTCATAATTTAAAACCTTCCTATAAAGAAAACTCTAGATCCACATGACCTTAATGGCAAATTGTACAAAGAAATAGGGAAATGATGCCAATTTTACACAAAATTTCAGGATATTAGAAAATAATAGTACATTTTCAAATTCATTTAATGTGGCTAATACAACCTTGATTCAAAACTTCACAAGGATGTAGAGGGCAGACAGCAGAAGCAAGAAGAACTACAGTTCTGAAGCCTGTGGGAAAAAAACCCACATTCACAGCAAGGTAGACAAGATGAAAAGGCAGAGGACTATGTACCAGATGAAGGAAAAAGATAAAATCCCAGAAAAACAACTAAATGAAGTGGAGATAGGCAATGTTACAAAAAAAGAATTCAGAATAATGATAGTGAAGATGATACAGGACCTCTGAAAAAGAATGGAGGCAAAGTTGAAAGAAATATTTAACAAAGACCTAGAAGAATTAAAGAACAAAAAACACCTAGAAGAATTAAACAACAAACAAAGAGAGAGGAGCAATACAATAACTGAAATGAAAAATATACTAGAAGGAATCAATAGCAGAATAACTGAGGCAGAAGAACGGATAAGTGAACTAGAAGAGAGAATGGTGGAATTCACTGCTGTGGAACAGAATAAAGAAAAAAGAATAAAAAGAAATAAAGACAGCCTGAAGCTCTCTGGGACAACATTAAACACAACAACATTCACATTATAGGGTTCCCAGAAGAAGAGACAGAGAAAGAACGTGAGAAAATATTTGAAGAGATGACAGTCGAAAATTTCCCTAACATAGGAAAGGAAATAGGCACCCAAGTCCAGGAAGCACAGAGAGTCTCAGGCAGGATAAACCCAAGGAGAAACATGCCGAGACACATAGTAATCAAACTGACAAAAATTAAAGACAAAGAGAAATTGTTGAAAGCAACAAGGGAAAAATGACAAGTAACATACAAGGGAACTCCCATAAAGTTAACAGCTGATTTCTCAGCAGAAACTCTACAAGCCAGAAGGGAGTGGCACGATATATTTAAAGTGATGAAAGGGAAGAAGATACAAGCAAGATTACTTTACCTGGCAAGGATCTCATTCAGATTCTATGGAGAAATCAAAAGCTTTACAGACAAGCAAAAGCTAAGAGAATTCAGCATCACCAAACCAGCTCCACAACAAATGATAAAGGAACTTCTCTAAGTGGGAAACACAAGAGAAGAAAAGGACCTACAAAAACAAGCCCATAACAATTACGAAAATGGTAACAGGAACATAAATATCAATAATTACCTTAAACGTGAATGGATTAAAAGCTCCAACCAAAAGACACAGGCTCACTGAATGGATACCAGAACAAGACCCATATATATGTTGTCTACAAGAGACCAACTTCAGATCTAGGATGGAAAAAGATACTCCATGCAAATGGAAATCAAAAGGAAGCTAGAGTAGCAACACTCATATCAGATAAAATAAATTTAAAATAGAGAATGTTACAAGAGACAAGGAAGGACACCACATAATGATCAAGGGATCAATCCAAGAAGAAGATACACCAATTTTGTATATATATATATATATATATATATATATATATATATATATGCACCCAACATAGGAGCACCTCAATACATAAGGCAACTGCTAACAGCTATAAAATAGGAAATTGACAGTAACACAATATTAGTGTGGGACTTTAACACCGCACTGACAACAATGGACAGATCATTCAGACAGAAAATGAATAAGGAAACACAAGGTTATTTTTTTTTCTTTTTGCAGTACGTGGGCCTCTCAATGTTGTGGCCTCTCCCGTTGCAAAGCACAGGATTCAGACGTGCAGGCTCAGCGGCCATGGCTCATGGGCCCAGCCACTCTGTGGCATGTGGGATTTTCCTGGGCCGAGGCACGAACCTGTGTCCCCTGCATTGGCAGGTGGACACCCAACCACTGTACCACCAGGGAGGCTACAGAAACACAAGTTTTAAATGACACAACAGACCAGACAGATTTAATTCATATTTATCAGACATTCTATCCTAAAACAGCAGATTACATTTTCTTCTCAAGTGCACACAGAACATTCTCCAGGATAGATCACATCTTGGGTCAAGAATCAAGCTTTGGTAAATTTAAGAAAATTGAAATCATATCAAGCATTGTTTCCAACAATGCTATCAGATTAGAAATCAATTACAGGGAAAAAAACCATAAAAAACACAAACACATGGAGGCTAAACAATACGTTACTAAATAATGAAGAGATCACTGAAGAAATCAAAGAGGAATTCAAATAATATCTAGAGACAAATTGCAAAGAAAACACGATGATCCAAAACCTATGGGATGCAGCAAAAGCAGTTCTAAGAGGGAAGTTTATAGCAATACATGCGTACCTCAAGAAACAAGAAAAATCTCAAATGAACAATCTAACCTTACACCTAAAGGACCTAGAGAAAGAAGAACAAAAAAACCCCTAAAGTTAGTAGAAGGAAAGAAAACATAAAGATCAGAGCAGAAATAAATGAAACAGAAACAAAGAAAACAGTAGCAAAGATCAATAAAACTAAAAGGTGGTTCTTCGAGAAGATAAACAAACTCAATAAAGCTTTAGTAAGACTCATCAAGAAAAAGAGGCAGAGGACTCCAATCAATAAAATTAGAAATGAAAAAGGAGAAGTTACAACAGACACTGCAGAAATACAAAGCATCCTAAGAGACTACTACAAGCAAATTTATGCCAATAAAATGGACAACCTGGAAGAAATGGACAAATTCGTAGAAAGGTATAACCTTCCAAGACTGAGCCAGGAAGAAATAGAAAATATGAACAGACCAATCACAAGTAATGAAATTGAAACTGTGATTAAAAATCTTCCAAGAAACAGAAGTCCATGACCAGATGGCTTCACAGGTGAATTCTATCAAACATTTAGAGAAGAGACAACACTCAGTCTTCTCAAACTCTTCAAGAAAATTGCAGAGGAAGGAACACTCCCAAACTCACTCTATGAGGCCACCATCACCCTGATACAAAAACCAGACAAAGATACTACAAAAAAAGAAAATTACAGACCAATATTACTGATGAAGATAGATGCAAAATCCTCAACAAAATACTAGCAAACAGAATCCAACAACACATTAAAAGGATCATACACCATAATCAAGTGGGATTTATCCCAGGAATGCAAGGATTCTTCAATATATGCAAATCAATCAATGTGATACACCATATTAACAAATTGAAGAAGAAAACCCATATGATCATCTCAATAGATGCAGAAATAGCTTCTGAAAAATTTCAACAAACATTTAATATAAAAACTCTCCAGAAAGTGGGCACAGAGGGAACCTACTTCAACGTAATAAAGGCCATGTATGACAAACCCACAGCAAACATCATTCTCAATGGTGAAAAACTGAAATCATTTCCTCTAAGATCAGGAACAAGACAAGGATGTCCACTCTCATCACTATTATTCAACATAGTTTTGGAAATTCTAGCCACAGCAATCAGAGAGGAAAAAGAAATAAAAGGAATACAAATCGGAAAAGAAGAAGTAAAACTGTCACTGTTTGCAGATGACATGATACTACTCATAGAGAATCCTAAAGATACCACCAGAAAACTACTAGAGCTAATCAATGAATTCGGTAAAGTTGCAGGATACAAAATTAATGCACAGAAATCTCTTGCATTCCTATACATTAACAATGAAAGATCAGAAAGAGAAATTAAGGAAACAATCCCATTCACCACTGCAACAAAAAGAATAAAATACTTAGGAATAAACCTACTTAAGGAGGTAAAAGACCTGTACTCAGAAAACTATAAGACACTGATGAAAAAAATCAAAGATGACACAAACAGATGGAAAGATATACCATGTTCTTGGACTGCAAGAATCAATATTGTGAAAATGACTATACTACCCAAAGCAATCTACAGATTACAATCCCTAGCAAATTAGTAGTGGCATTTTTTACAGAACTGGAACAAAAAATCTTAAAATTTGTATGGAGACACAAAAGACCCAGAATAGCCAAAGCAGTCTTGATGGAGAAAAACAGAGCTGGAGGAATCAGCCTCCCTGATTTCAGACTATGCTACAAAGCTACAGTAATCAAGACAATATGGTACTGGCACAAAAACAGAAATACAGATCAATGGAACAGGATAGAAAGCCCAGAGGTAAACCCACACATCTATGGTCAACTAATCTATGACAAAGGAGGCAAAGATATACAATGGAGAAAAGACAGTCTCTTCAATAAGTGGTGCTGGGATAACTGGACAGCTACATGGAAAAGACTGAAATTAGAACACTCCCTAACACCATACACAAAAATAAACTCAAAATGGATTCAAGACCTAAATGTAAGACCAGACACTGTAAAACTCTTAGAGGAAAACATAGGCAGAACACTCTTTGACATAAATCACACCTCCTAGAGTAATGGAAATAAAAACAAAAATAAACAAATGGGACCTAATGAAATTTAAAAGCTTTTGCCAAGCAAAGGAAACTACAAACAAGATGAAAAGACAACTGTCAGAATGGGAGAAGATATTTGCAAACAAATCAAGGGACAAAGGATTATTCTCCAAATATATATAAACAGCTCATGCAGCTCAATATTAAAAAAACAAACAACTGAATCCAAAAATGGGTAGAGGACCTAAATAGACATTTCTCCAAAGAAGACATACAGATGACCAAGAAGCACATGAAAAGCTGCTCAACATCACTAATTATTAGAGAAATGCAAATCAAAACTACAATGAGGTATCACCTCACACCAGTTAGGATGGGCATCATCAGAAAATCTACAAACAACAAATGCTGGAGAGGGTGTGGAGAAAAGGGAACCCTCTTGCACTGTTGATGGGAATGTAAATTGATACAGCCACTATGGAGAACAGTATGGAGATTCCTTAAAAAACTAAAAATAGAATTACCATATGACCCAGCAATCCCACTACTGGGCATATACACAGAGAAAACCATAATTCAAAAAGACACATGCACCCAAATGTTTATTGCAGCACTATTTACAATAGCCAGGTTGTGGAAGCAACCTAAATGCCCATCGACAGATGAATGGATAAAGAAGAGGTGGTACATACATACAATAGAATATTACTCAGCCATAAAAAGGAATGAAATTGGGTTATATGTAGAGACGTGGATGGATCTAGAGACTGTCATGCAGAGTGAAGTAAGTCAGAAAGAGAAAAACAAATATCATATATTAACACATATATGTGGATCCCAGAAAAATGGTACAGAGGAACCGGTTTGCAGGGCAGAAATAGAGACACAGATGTAGAGAACTAACATATGGACACCAAGGGGGTAAAGTGGCGGGGGAGGTGGTGGTGGTGGGATGAATTGGGCGATTAGGATGGACATGTACACACTGATATGTATAAAATAGATAACTAATAAGAACATGCTGTATAAAAAATTAAATTAAATTAAAAATGTTTTTTAAAAAGCCCGACAAGTATAGTACAAGAACGAAAATCTATAATGGAAACTCATTAATGAAAGTAGATGTAAAACTGCTAAACAAAATATTAGGAAACAAAATCCATAGTAAGCTAAATATTCAAAAGATTAGTTTATTCCATACACAATTAGGCTAACATTAGAATACCATATCAGTTATTTTAGTTTGCCACTTCAATAGAAGAAGACCAATCGTATGGTCAATATGATGATGAGAAATAGTATTTGATACTAGCGGTCTAGGAAAAGATAGGAATTTCCTTAATCTGATGAAGGCTATCTACCAAAAATTCACAGCAAATATCACACTTAATGGTAAAATACTGAAAATGTGCTCTTTAGATTGGGCCCAAGACAATGATATTTGCTGCTTCCACTTATATTCAACAGTTTCCTAAATGCCTTGTCAGTTCATTAAACCTAGAAAAATGAATAATATATTTGAGAACTGGAAAGAAAGAAAAAAAAAAGTCCTAACCTTTTTCTAGATGACATGACTATGTATGTAGAAAATACAAAGGAATCTACCATAAATTAATAGAATGAAGGAATTAGCAAGTTTTTCTGATACAAAGATAATATAAATATATATCATTTCACTATATAATTTCAATCAAAAGAAAACATCTTTTAAACAATGACACTTATAATAGCATAAAATATTAAAATATAAATATCTTAGAATGAATCCAGCTAAAGGCATACATGAGCTCTCAACAGATAATCAGAAATTTTTATAGAAAGAAAATAAAGAACACCTAAATTTACTGGGCTTATGGTTTAGAAAAATCAATATTTTAAGGATACCAATTTCTTCTAAAGTGATCTAAAAAGTCTGCAATCCAAATATAAAAACCCTGAGAATCTGTGTGTTTGTGCATGTGTTTGTGTATTTGTAGCTTATCGAGCTGATTCTAATATTTGTCTGGTGATACAAATGACTAAGAATAGGCAAGATACTCCTGGAGAAGAACAAAATTATATTTCTTCTACCAAATTACAAGATCACAGTAAAGCAACAGTAATTAACACAGTATCATATTGGTGCAAAAATGTACAAACATTTTCGTCATATTCCCAGGAACTGACTGACTCATGGGTACTTTAATTATGATCAAGATCATTGTGAAGTTGTGCTCTCTCAAGCAAAATGTAATAATAGTAACAATAATAAAAGTTTTAAATGATACTAAAGAATATAAATGTACATGGACAGATGAATGGATAAAGAAGGTGTGATATATACATAGTGGAATACTACTCAGCCATAAAAAAGAATGAAATAATGCCATTTGCAGCAACATGGATGGACCTAGAGATCATCATACTAAGTGAAGTAAGTCAGAAAGAGAAAAACAAATACCACATGATATCATATATGTAGAATCTAAAATATGATATAAGTCAACTTATTTACAAAACAGAAACAGACTCAGATATAGAAAACAGATATAGAAAACAAATTTATGGTTATCAAGGGGAAAAGAGGAAAGGAGGGATAAATTGGGAGTTTGCGATTACCAGATACAAACTACTATATACAAAATAGATAAGCAACAAGGTCCTACTGTATAGCACAGGGAACTATATTCAATATTGTGTAATAAATCATAATGGAAAAGAATGTGCAAAAGAATATATATATATATATCTGAATCACTTTGCTGTATAGTAGAAAAACACAACATTGTGAACCAACTATACTTCAATTATACACACACACACACACACACACACACACACACACAATATCTACGGCACTCCTTACAAAGTCTCTATTAATATTGTTCCTATTTTATTGTGGGGAAAACATGAACAGTTTAATCAATTTGTTCACAAGAAGAATGGAACTGGTGAAGTCAGATGTGCCCTAGATATTCAAAGTTAAAAATCACATTTATTTTGTGCTTCCTGTGCCAGTCACTGTGCCATAAAGTATACATGATATGATTTATGTATAAATCATAATAAGCCCATATAGAAGTTTTCAGATTATAAAACATTTTGACCTACTGTGATGAAGCAGAAGCAGAGGGGTTTTTTTTGATCTTATGAATAGAAAGAAAATAAGTGACAATTACACTACGGATGACCTTTTATTGAGAAACAATTTTCCAGAGCAAATAGTAATATATTGAATTAATGATTTAACTAAATTCTATACAGTAAATGTAAATCATAATTTATTGTTTAGTTTTTACTACTCTACCTAGGAATTTCACAATAATGCCTAGGACTGTAAATCAATTTTGGTTCACACTAATTTTACTCACCACAACTTCTGTTGTAAGTACACTCTACTATTTCTCTCAAGTCTATTTTTTCTCAGGTAAATTTTTGCTGATCTAAATTTTTAAAAAGACAACTGAATGTTTCAATAAACTTTCATTACAGTCTGCATTTTTTTTTTCAGTCTGCATTTTAAGTTCCTGTGCTGTTTTGGGCTTATTTGTTCTATGAAATCTAATTTTACCCAGATAAATTTTTTCAGGTTTCGTTTATGCCAGAAAGATGTGTTTCTTCATTTAGCTTTTCATCCATAATAAATTATATCTTAGACTCAGTCAAAATGTCAAGTTAAATCACTTGGATCAAAACTTCCTGCTTTATAACTGTTTTTATTTCAGTTTTTTCAGACAGTGAAACTGATGTTCACACAGAAACTGCCATAGCATAAATGTGAATATAGTTTTGTCTAAAACAAAGTTTATGTTTTTTCTCCTGTATGCTAATGTCTGACATTACCATAAATTTAATCCTGAAATTGAAGATAATTTACCTTGCCTTCCTCACAGATTATTGTTTGAATAAAATGAGGCCATGTATGTAAAAATTTTTGTAATCTGTGAAGAGTAGGCAAGTGTATATCAATTTCTTTATTATTATTATTATTATAGCATTTATTCCATTTGAATTTGTTAGATTAACACCATTCTTTTGCAGCTCAATCCACTCCCTTGGCCTGCTTTTAGATGGCTGAAGATGTTTCCAATTTTATATTTTGATCTCTTTTTTTTTTGGTATTCCTCCTCGATTTGTCTTATGAAAGAGTTCTTTTATACTTATTTCAGATGCTACCCAGCATTTTAAATTATAATTGTCAACTCAGGAATCCTCCCATTTGCTTGAACAATGGTTAAGACTGTTTTTTCATCTGGGAAGTCCTTAATCTAAGTTTACATTTAGTCACATGTGAGTTATAAATATATAGGGACAGTATGACTGTGAGTAGAGAAAACTTAGTTTCCTGTTTTTAATCTCACACTACCACACACTCACAACATTTCTGACACTCGATGTGTAAGGGGTTTTCCCACGCCAAGCAATTCTCGGTGACACCAGCTGGGTGTCCTCAACTTTAATTCAATTCTGACACTATCTACCTGGAGATAGCGTCAGATCTCACAGGTTAAGGGCTCAGTCCCATAAGACTGCCCTTACTTCAGAAGCCAATCACAAGTAGTAGGTCCCCAGTTTACCCACAACTGTCTAACTGGCCTATAAATCAGAGGTTTCTAGGACCTCTTCCCTTTTGGATTTACTTGCTAAGTAGTTCATGGAACTTAGGAAAACAGTTACTTATGTTTACCAGCTTATTATATAACAATGGATATGATAAAGAATACAGACGAACAGCCATATAAAGAGATATTACATAGGGCGAGGTCTAGGAGGATTCCAAGTGCAGGAGCTTCTGCCCCAGTGCAGTTGGGTGCATCATCTTTCTGGAACATGGATGTGCCCACCAACCTGGAAGCTCTCCATACCATATACTATTGGGATTTGTTTGAAGGTTTCATCAAGTAGGCATGATCAATTGTTAACTTCATTTCCAGCTCCTCTGCCTTCTCTAGAGAATGGGGGGGAGGTTGTCGGGGAGAGGGGGGATGAAAGTTCCAGGCCTCTGATCATGGTTGGGTCTTTCTGGTGACCAACCTCCATCCAGGAACCACCCAGGAGCCCACCAAGAGTAACATCCATAGAACAAAGACATTGCTATCACCCAGGAAATTTCAAGGGATTTAGGAACTCCATGTCAAAGAAACAGGCGTCAAAGACCAAATATTAGAACAAAAGAATTTCCTAGTACTCATCCCATAGAAAATGACAAGGGTTTTAAGAATTCTGTGCCAGGAACTGGGGGCAGAGATTGAACTATATTTTTTTCTATTATATCACACATCACTAAATAATTTTTATAATTATCTTCTCTTCTTTCTGAAATGCATTTGATATGACTTCCAACCATGTAAACCAAAGTAGACTTTCACTTCTGACATGGTTAACAAGATGTACCCTCATGCTGTAAACACTAGAAAATGGGACAAAATACATGAAGCAACTGTTTTCCAACATCGGACAACGTTCAGTGCAGGACCATAACCTCTGAGAGCTGGAGAAATATAATGATAAAGCCAGTGGTTTCCCAAAGCTTTCTACCTGGAGGGAACTGCCCACAAGGTTTACCAGGTAGGGAATGGAACGCTAAGAGGAGGAAGGCTGCCACTGAGTTAAGGAGCCAGAGATCAGAGTTCAGGGAGTTTGATACTGTGGCATTTTTAAACTGAAACAAAGAGAAATTTTAAAGGTCAAATATATGTAGGTCAAATATATGAGTATTTAGATTTCCTGAAAGAGGGGAGAACAAAACACTTGGAAAAATGATGACTAAAATTTTTTCAACACTGATGAAAGTCGTGAACTGACAATCCAAGAAAATTATAAACCCACAAATAGGATAAACAACAAAAACAAACCAAAGCAGATCATAATATCATAATCAAACTGCAGAAAAAACAGGTATGAAAATATTATAAAAGCATCCAGACAGAAAAGACACGTTATGCACAGAAGAACAAAGATAAGAATGAGGCCACGTTTCTTAGCAGAAACTTTGCAAACTGGAAAAAAATTCTATGTCCAATAAAAATACCCTTCACGAATGACGGTGAACTAAGACCTTTGCAGACAAATAAAACAGAGGATTTGTCACCATCAGACTTCTATTATAAGATATGTTAAAACCTCTTCAGGCTGAAGGAAAATGATACCAGATGGAAACTTGGATTTGCACTAAGGAATGAAGATTTCCAGAAATGACAATTATGTGAGCGAATATACACTAGTTTTCTCTCCCTTTTAAACATTTATTTGAAAGATAATTAAATGTTTAAAGCAAAAATAATAACATGTACTATAGGGTTTACGACATTTGTATAACTGAAATGTATAACAATAGCACAAAAGATAAGAAGCATGCTTTCATAATTTCACTGTGTAATGTGCAGTTGTACATAAATAACTTATGATATTGACGGGAATCTAAAATGATATACCCATTTGGCAAATGTCTGGCAGTTTCTTATAAAACTAAACATAATCTTTCCTTATGACTAAGAAATTCCATTTCACTGATATTCTTCCAAATAAATTAAATAATTCAAAAAATTTACATGTACACCAGTGTTCGTAAATGTATTCATAGTAGTCCAAATATGAAAATTTTCCTGTTATCCTATGTGCCCATCAATAGGAAAATGGATTTTTTAAAAACACTGATGTATTCATACACATTCACTCATGGAGTACCATGCAGCAATAAAAGGGAACAAACTCCATGCAACAATGTGGATGCACCTCAGGAACATCATGCTGAGCAAAAGAGAACAAATACAAAGAACACATATTGCACGATTTCACTTATATGAAGTTCTAGTACAGCAAAACTAATACATGCTGAAAATAAATCAGAACTTTTGTTGCTTCTGCCACTCAAGAAGGAAGTTACCATCAAGTTTTCTACTTAGGTATAAAAGAGAAATGGGACGCTTTGTCTCAACATCTGTGAAAAAAAACAATATTAGAAAGTTGAGAAAGACAATCTATTTCCTTTTATACAAGCACAAAGTGACCCTGCAAATGATTTCTCTCAACCTAGCAGGCTTGCTTAGATCTGTTGAAATCTTCATTACTTATACCATTGCTTCCTTCTGTCCACAGTGTGTTTTCCCTTTTTCCCCCTGCTAAATTACTTCTACTTTATCTTCTATAGCTCACATAGGCTATTAGTCATTACATTCACTATTGTCCCAAATCATATTAATATCTCTGTTGGAGTTACATAAATATGTACAATATTCTGTGTCCTACCTGGCTTGAGAAGTGGTACTACGTTACTACATTCTTTACTCCATCCTTAGTGCCAGCAGAGTGCCAACACAGACATTTGTTAAAATAATGATTTTGTGAATATATTTTTGAAGGTCTATTAGAGGTTTTTTGACATAGATTTTTTTTTTCTGTATTAATGGCAGGATCAACATTGAATTTGTTCCATTATACAAGGAACACATTTCTATGGTGAAATTTGTCCCTATCCTACTCTTTATAGTCAGGCTTCACACATGTGACAAACTGAGAAAACTCAGTGCTTTAAAGAGATTACAGCTATTTTAAAGGGAATGAAAGTTTTATTTTTGGTAATTTGGGGGAATGTTAATGATCTTGATCTGAATTTTCCAGATAATAATGTTTTTACTTTAGTCTTCTCTTTATATTTCTTAACAAAACAAAAATATATCAGTAGAAGACAAGTTTAATAGAATTATCTAATAATGCACCACAAATAATTTAGTTTACTGATGAGGCAATTGATTACACACATTAATCAGTTCAGGTTTGCAGAGTTACAGAGTAGCTTCTTCCTTTAATGGCTTAAAAATCTAGAAATTCAGAGCTGAAAAGATTTAATATTTCACCTAAGAAAATCTCATTATTTCAGAGATCAAGAAGGGGAGGCACAGGGCTTCCCTGGTGGCACAGTGGTTGAGAGTCCGCCTGCCGATGCAGGGGACACGGGTTCGTGCCCCGGTCCGGGAAGATCCCACATGCCGCGGAGTGGCTGGGCCCGTGCGCCATGGCCGCTGAGCCTGCGCGTCAGGAGCCTGTGCTCCGCAACGGGAGAGGCCACAACAGTGAGAGGCCCGCATACCGCAAAAAAAAAAAAAAAAAAAAAGAAGGGGAGGCACAGAAAAATTGAAGACATAAATTCCGTGACTACTGAGAGGAGGGGCCATCTCTGAAATTCGCTCATTTGCAACTGAAGTCAATTCCATTTCTTTAGCAAGGAAAAAAAACATCTTCTCTATTCCATTCAAAATATTGGTGAAAGAGTAGGATGCATTTCTCTAAGGTTAAGGTTGCCAAACCTGGATGCACATTAGTCACTGGTGGAAGCTTAACAAAGTATCAAGGTTGAGCCCAGTCCCCAGAGATTCTTTATTAATTGGCCTCTGAAGGCACCCACCCATGTATTAATATTACAATGTGCACTTGGGATTGAGAGATAAGGCAATATTCAATTTTCTTTTTTCAAGTCAAATATTTTCTAAATCTCTTGTTACTTTATGCTTCAGAATATTCATTTTTTCATTGGCAATTAGACAATATAATGAGTTGTTAATAAAAAACATATTAGATGTTAATATTTCAGAATTTATATACTAAAAATTACCACAGTGTTTCAATTAATTAATTATGGCAGTCCAGGGACTGGGTATGGCTAACACATACTTAAAAATTTTATTGTGCATTATATCATTTTCCTGTGGGTATCCCTAGTAGCATGTATTACTAGAAACATGAATAGACCAAAAAAGAGCCTCATCTATATTATATTACACACTGTTATAACAGGGTTGTGGCATGGTGAATTACAGCTAAGATCTATATTAATATATGTAAATACATCATTTAACTCAGTAAGCTATGACAAGATATTTTCAAATATTAAGTTGAAATGCAGTTCAAATTCTAAAAATATCAATATTTAAACTAAATGCCCTATTTCCAAAATGCTATTAAATAAAACATTTTAAATATAATTATGTAAATTTTTATGCTACCTTTATTAAGCTGATGGTAAAATTAGAACATGACACGAGTATTTCTGTTTCCAGCAGTGATTTGAAATATCATCCTATATTGAAATTATAGTAAGTTGTTCATATATTAGCCTAAGTTGGTCTGAAACTATGACTATAATCGAATGATCCAATAACACAAAACTTAACAGAATATATAATCAAATTGAGACTAGTAATAACTGCTGTACGTCATGGAAATACTAATGGTGTACACTAACCTCTAAAATAAACTCAGGGCTCATTCCAACTTTAAAGGCGAGATGCTCTATCAATGGAAAGATGGGGTTCTCAAGGCCACAGGGATGGCCACCATTAAAGGAATCAAGCTTCCAGTGAGATGAGGAAAAGTAACAACAATGGGAAAATGTCATCTGGGAACTAGTATCATCATGACCAGTTCCTTCTGGGGTAACAAAGATTGGTTTGTAAATTTCTTGAATGGTTCAATGTCCTTTCTTAGTGACCCAGTTTCCCCTATGAGAATGGTGGCAATCTTTGTGTCAGTGGCCTCACACAAAAGCATAGGCAGGTCTTGAGACAGAAAAAAATACACCTGATTAACCATTGGTTCAACTTCTAAATATTGCTCTTGCCAAAACATTTTGCTTATAAATGGCCTTGTGACTTTCCTCATTGTTTTCAGATAAGAAGAAATAGCAACATATAAAGAAAAATGCTAAAAAGCAGCCAATCTTCCTCCTCAAAAGAGACTTAATTCCATGTAGGTTCACTGATTGTAACAAATGCACCATCTGGTGTGGGATATTGATAGTGGGCAAGGGTGTGCAGGTGGGAGGACAGGAGATATACAGTCACACTCTGTATTTTCCACTTAATTTTGCTATGAACATAGCAGTTTATTTCTAGACAGAATAAGAAAAAACAAGACTGACATATTTACCAAGCCTGGACAGCCAGGGTTCTCTCCAGGAATTAGGAGAAGGAAAGAAAACTAGTTTGAGTAGCCCTTTATTTGGCAATCTCAGTTAGTGAGAAAGAAAACTAAAATAGTGATTCTCAGTTTTCACTCTGCTTCAGATAGCCTGGGAAAGTTTTGAAAAGACATATGCTAGGGTCCCAAATTAATGATTCAGATGCAGTTGTTTGGAATATGTAGAAAGTACTGGTATTTTTTACAGCTCCCTAGGTTACTCTATACAAGGCTATTCTGTCATCATTTTAGCCATGAGGGCAAACAAACAAAAAACCTCACTCACACTCAATTTTGTATCATAAGGAATATTCCTGATGGCTTATAAATTATTCTGGTCTTTTCTCCACACCAAAATCTAAAAAATGCTCATCAGTGAAGAAGACGAGCATTTTTCATTTGTAGAACTTTCATTTGTAGAACTTTCACCTACGGGAAAGATGAATAATCCAAAAGGATTTCTCATGGAATTGATTTACAAATAGCATAAGAGAAAAAGAAAAGAAAACAAATGTTAGAAGATGAATACTCAGAAGTAAATTATTGCCAAAATGATGAAATTTCTGAGCCTCTATAATGAAACAATTTTTAGAAAACTCTATGCAGACATTATACAGAAGCTTAGTGAAGACATGGCAAGATCACAGAAATAAAGAAATAATAATCATCATCTTTACCTACACAATTATCTCACCAAGATACTTTCCTCTTATCCCAAACTCCCTTAATACCCCAATCCTTCCCAATTTCTAGATGATTCCTATTTGGTTTCAGTGTCCTGATCATCTTTTTACTACATTTTTAGTAAGCTAATGGTGAATGTTGTGACTTAAATTGACAGAGCCATTTTCAGATTTGCTATTCAACAATAGTGTTTTGAACATTTTAAGTTTTCTCAAGTGAGAACAATTCCAAATTAACAATCCTTTCTTCCTCAAATGGAAAACAACTTTAATGATGTTGCAATGCTCACACAACACTGTAACTGCAAAAAACATTCACCAACTCAACTCAAATCACATACAAAAATTCATTTTTAACTGAAACCAACGTGAATATTTTGAAGAGATTCTATATTTATCAAGCCAATAAAGAATCTATGTGAAGAAGTGTTCAATTTCCAATTTCTTGTAGGGTATGGTGTTGACATTTTTGAGGGAAAATGAGTATCTGGAAGACTGCTGTTCTCTATTAATCAAAAAATAGACAAATCCTGACAGGAGAGGCAGAGATAATTAAACATCCTCTCACCTTGACCCACTAACACTCCTCAAACTTATACCAGACAGATCCTTTCTAGGAGCAGTGAAGAACGTGTTCAATTTTCTATGGTTATTTGGCATGCTTCATGGCAAAATCCTCCAGTCACAGCTGGACATTCCTAGTTCTTCTGTTGTTATATGTGTATGCCTCGTCCATTTTCTTAGCTAACATAAACAAATTAATTCAAATGTGATGTATAAATAGGACAATTTGGAATACAAAGTAAATATTCATATCCATAATTTGACACTAATAAACTTCCCTTTCCTGATTCAATCTTTTTTACACTTTTTTTCTTCTAAATGTAATGGTTTTACTTTTTTAATTTTTAATATCTTTATTAGAGTATATTTTTTTTACAATGCTCTGTTAGTTTCTGTTGTACAACAAAGTGAATCAGCCATATGCATACATATATCCCCATATCCCCTCCCTCTTGAGCCTCCCTCCCACCCTCCCTACCCCACCCCTCTAGGTGGTCACAAAGCACCGAGCTGATCTCCCTGTGCTATGCAGCTGCTTCCCACTAGCTATCTATTTTACATTTGGTAGTGTATATGTGCCAATGCTACTCTAATCTTAATTATGGCAGTGATATGAATGTGTTTAACAGTCCTATGAAGACATTTCTTTCTTGTTGAAGGAATCCCTTTCCTTTATGTTCAACATATATGGACTGAGTAAAATGAATTATTTTACTTGGCTCAAAATTTTGGATAGTGTTTTCAATAAAGCCTGACAATGACAGACAGATTTCTTCTTGTGAAGAGGTGATATAAAGGAGCGATATTTTGATAGGCACCATGATAAATAAATCCTAAGTTGATGAAGTGGTAGCAACATAACACTAAGATACTCTTTTCCTCTTTTCAAAGATTTCATAAACTGAAATAAACTGTTATTGGACAAAATTTGATTTTATTTAAAGTGACCTCTTATTTAAACACATATGTAATTAAACAGCTATTGTAAAATACTAGTAATTCTGTATCTTGATGGCACACAGAAAAGCCTATTAATATTCATTGTTATGAAGGCCGCATATTTTGGTGGTTACTTCAATTAATAACACCTGACGTGGGCTTCCCTGATGGCTCAGTTGTTAAGAACCCGCCTGCCAATGCAGGGGACACGGGTTCGAGCCCTGCTCTGGGAAGATCCCACATGCCGCGGAGCAACTAAGCACCTGAGCCACAACTACTGAGCCTGCGCTCTAGAGCCCGCGAGCCACAACTACTGAAGCCCACACACCTAGAGCCCGTGCTCCGCAACAAGAGAAGCCACCGCAATGAGAAGCCCGCGCACCACAACGAAGAGTAGGCCCCGCTCACCGCAACTAGAGAAAGCCCGCGCGCCGCGATGAAGACCCAACGCAGCCAAAAATAAATAAATAACACCTGACGTTTTTATCACATGCTTCTATGTATAATATTCCCAATTTCACTTACGATGCCTCATCCTCCCCTCCTGGAGTTCTCTTATTTCTCTCTCCACTGCTACCATTTGGGGTTTAGTCCCAAAGGTACACTGTTATCCCTTTACTTACCAATTTAGTCACAGGGCAAAAAAGCAGAAAGAAAACCGTGACAGGCTGAAAAATTGCAAAAAATTTAACTTTTAAAAACGGGTTAAATATTTTAGGAAATTGTGATCCCATCAAAGCACAAGAAATTCACTTCCAGGTGCTTAGTTCCACACCTTTTTTTCCCAGTGACTTTATTAATAGAGGCTGTGGAAGAAAAACCCAGTACTTTTATTAAATGAGACAGATGGTTGCTATCTATTGTGCTTGTTAGGTTTAACAAATTCTTCTTCTTTTTCTAGGCATAGATTTGCTCAGCTAATGCAATGCCCAAATCCTAACTTTTAAAAAAAGTTGAGTAAAAGCAGAAAATTGAATCTCAAAATAAAATTTCAAAATTAACATTGAGCAATTAATTCTTAATAATGGAAGTGAATTAATTCATTTTTGAGGAAGACAATTTCTTTTTTTATGGAAAACTATGCATGCATTATACCAGAAGTAAAAATATGAAGCAACCCAACAGACAGTTTTGGACTGTGAAAAAGTCCTTTGTACTATATTTAGGTATATATTTCAAGAAAGCCAAGTACAAAGAGCCTTTGTTGCTTCTTTGGAAAAGATATTTCCTAACTCTATATAAACTTGAAGATGGGAGTGCCACATATTGTAACATGTTTTTGCAGAGATTTTTGTGTTTGCTACAGATTGGATTCCCAGAAAACAGACTCTGAGATAGAGTTTAGTGTTTGGGATGTTTACTATGGAGTGCCTTTGGGATCCACACCTGCAGAGGAAAAGAAGAAAGAGGAATGTGAAGGTCAAGAAGTCAAGTTGTGACAACAGCCTCAGTTTAACCCCTGGTGAGGTCTGCAGCTAGAAGAGCTCTTCAGAGTTGCCCCAAATTGGGCTGTGATGGTCAAGCCTTACACTCCTAATTCAACTAGTCACTGGATGTGGAATGTCCTGTAAAAGGAAGTGACTTTAGGCAAGGTGGCTCTTTTCAACTAAGTCTAATCCCTGTAGGAGTTGATTGTGGAAACTTATCTACCAATAGCAGTCTCAGTAGCTGGGGCAACAAGTGCATCACTGAAGGGATATCTATGTGGCACATCAGAGCTTCCACCACATTTCACCTCTTGGTAACTCAGATTCACCTCTGCAAGGACATCTTGGTGGACCTATTTTCCTGAGGAAACTTGGCAGAACAAGGTCAGTGAGACGAAACCAGCCTCTGCCACTGCCAGAGGATGCTCACTGTCTCGCCTCTCCACTGCCCATTCTAGAGTCCCCTTAGCATCACCTAGTACCTCTACTAGTCTCAGTGGCTTACCTGGTGCCATGAGCCTGTAGCTCTGACCCTCTGATCATCATGGTCTTTTCAAGTTAGGGCTTCTGGCACTAAAACTGAGCAAGGGAGTCCCAAAAGGAATCTAAGGGAGATACTCTGATAACAAACATATTTCTTATGTTATGGTGCAGCAGCCATGGACCTCATTCTATTTCCACCAATTGGTTTAATATAGATTCTCATTATATTTAAAATAAAATCTGTGTTACCTAAGCATATATATTTGAATTAGACTATCTTAAGTATGAATTCTGTTCTCATTATTTGCTATCTAAGACTCTGGGCAAGTTAAACTCTCATGCCTTAGTATCATCTCTGTAAAGTAACAATGATAATAATACCTACCTCATGTTTTGTGGAAGGATTAGACATAATTATGTAAAATGACTTGTAAAACACCTTGACACACAGCAGTGCACAAGAAATAGTAACTATTATCACAAAAGTTAATTTTTCTATAGGGCTTTCATTTGCATGCCTGATAGATAAGAAAAATAGGAATGGAAAGAGTTAGAAAATTAAAAACTGCAATCACAATTACAGTTTATATCAAGAAACACTTAGCTATGTAATGATGTCATTTAAACAGTTCAGACAGATCCCTTTGATTATTGCTGTTTACCTATTTGTTCTGCTTGCCAATTCCTGTTTGCCTACAGGATAGTTCTCTAAGATTTGCATTTAGTTATACTGCAAACAGACTGGTATATGGAAATATGTGGTGAGTAGCTTAGAAGATGTGTTTCCCCTTTAGATTTACCCTAATTACTTATGAATGGAGTTAATCTCTATGATCCATAGTTCATCTAACTTTCATAAAAACCAATACACACTGGTCAGAATGGCCATCATCAAAAAATCTACAAACAATAAATGCTGGAGAGGGCATGGAGAAAAGGAAACCCTCCTACACTGTTGGTGGGAATGTAAATTGGTGCAGTTACTATGAAGAACAGTATGGAGGTTCCTTAAAATACTAAAAATAGAGTTACCAGATGACCCAGCAATCCCATTCCTGGGCATATATCCAGAGAAAATATTAATTTGAAAAGACGCATGCACCCCAGTGTTCATTGCAGCACTATTTACAATAGCCAAAACATGGAAGCAAACTTAATGTCCACTGACAGATGAATGGATGAAGATGTGGTACACACACACAAAATGCAATATTACTCAGTCATAAAAAAAGAACAAAATAATGCCATTTGCAGCAACATGGATGGATCTAGAGATTGTCATACTGAGTGAAGTGAGACAGAGAAAGACAAATATCATACGATATCGCTTATATGTGGAATCTAAAAATGGGTACAAATGAACTTATTTACAAAACAGAAGTAGAGTCACAGATGTAGAAAACAAATTTATGGTTACCAGGGGATAAGAGGGGGAAGGATAAATTGGAAGATTGGGATTGACGTATACATACTACTATATATAAAATAGATAACTAATAAGAACCTACTGTATAGCACAAGGAACGCTACTCAATACTCTGTAATGGCCTATATGGGAAAGAATCTAAAAAAAACAGAGTGGATATATGTATATGTATAAGTGGTTCACTTTGTTGTACACCTAAAACTAACACAACATTGTAAATCAACTCTACTCCAATAAATTTTTTTTTTTAAAAAAGAGAGATATCATTATGGTGTAAGACACAAGAGCATAACCTTGATTTTTAAATAAAAATCTCCTTTAAATGCTAAAATTAAAACAATACAAATAGTTTTTCAATAGCTTAAAGTCTTATATTTACTATAAACATTTAGCTGATAAATTATAGTTAAGTAGATATGGCTATAGAAAGATATATATATACATATTTTCCCACATTATAAATGGTGTACTAGATTTCACCCCATTTAGCCCCAGTTCTTCGCCTCTTCCTGTGTGGACTCCAGTTGTCAAGTAGCTTTGCTATGTCTTTCACCGTAAGTGGAGCTTCTTTCCCACCCCTGGGCTCTTGGATTGGCCATATAGCTCACTTTGTCAATGGAATTTCAGCAGACATGACGCAAGAAGAAGCTTGCAAATGACTCGATTTCTTGCATTTCTGCTGTCACCATGGGTGGGATGTGCGCCAGCTGGTACCTTGTCCCATGAGAAGAATGACAGACATGTGGAAGTAAGCCAGACTTAGCCATGCCAGTCTCAATCAGCTGCCCTTTAGAACTAAGCTGGAACCAGAGAGTCACCGAATAAAACCCAGCCTGGGTTAGGTGGTCCTCAGATGACCTGATTGCTCGTGAAAATTCAGTGGCTGTTTTAAGCCCCTGAATTTTGGTGGTTTGATATATAGCAAATTTTCCTGAAATTGGTTAATTTTCTTTTTATTCACATTTCTGAAATTGGTTAATTTTCAAAGAAAGGAAATTTTTTTTCTGTTTTCCTCAGATGTCCATAAAATATTGGTTTGACATTTGACATTAGAAGCATGATACAAATTTGTTCATGGCAAGAATAAGAATAACTCAGGGGAAAATTTGTTAAAATTAAGACAGTATAAATCAAGATATACATAGATGGAATTTATGTGGTTAGAATTCAAAATTATATTAAATAAAAGAGAGTATATTGCAGCAGTAGGTACAGAAGATACTGGGTGGGTTTGGAGTCTACCTCAGCCATTTCTGCCTTACTGAGGAGGTGGCAGGAGTTAGGAAGATTTTCATTCTCTTTATGTTCCATACTTCTAATTTCATAAATTTATGACTCCCCAAATATAGGTTTTTTTGCATCATTTCATAATTTTATATAAATATTCTTTTTGCAAAGCAGTAAAAGAAAAGTAAACCTCAAAATCTTGAGGAATTTATAATCTCCTTGTAAGTTTTTATCAGGAAACTTACAGTCAATTCATGAAAATATGAAGCTGTAATTACATGAAAAAGGAGATTTCATGTCCATTCTTCCACTGGATTAATAATATTGAGGTTTGGTTTTTAGTAAGGAAACTGGATGTACAGATTCCTTAGAGAGGATAAACTGGACAATCATTTGCGGACAATACTAGTGGTGTCACTTTAAGTGAACAAGGAGGCTGTGTTAGTCTCATCTGGGACCAGAGTGAAAAACTGAGCTTAGTGGAAAACCTTCAGTCCATTATTGAACAGGCAATGACATTTCGAAGACAAATTTAACCTGGGAGTTAAGCAGGAGAGGCACAAACAGCTACTGTTTAGAGTCAAGAACTGGAAAATAGAAGAAGCAACCAAGCAAAAGGATCAAGAAATACCAAGATCCATGTCCAGGGTCATCTGGCTACTGCCCTGGGGCATCTGAGAGACAGAAGAGCACCTGACTCTTGGTAACTTGTACACAGAAGACCCACAACAAATAGTGGAGCAGACGTGCACGGACAAAATAGCACTAAAGAAAGAGGACATGGGTCAAAACATTATGGATTGTTAAATAATTCATAAGACACATCTTTAAGAAAAAAAGGGAAAGCAGACGAATTTGTGAGGTAACAAGCAAAAAGGTTATGTATTTACTATAAAATGGAGATGTGGAGACTGTGGTAGGGGGAGAAATGTTTAGAAAAGAAAAAGATTAATTGTCTCTTCCTTATACAATTGCTCCATCCTGCATGGTTTTGGTTAGTTACACAGCATACACATAACGTGTTGAAGAGATTTATACACACCCCAGAGGAATTGTATAAGTTGTTCTCTGTTTCTCCAATACAGTTGCAAACTCTGAAGCAGCTCAATGCCCTGAATGTTAATGGGCTTTCAGGTATTCTTCAGGAAGTTATCAGAAAAGGGTTGGCCATGAGCTCCATGTGTCACATATCGCAAACTCTCACATGAAGCAGAAGAAATAGGTATGTGCTAGAAATATCCCAATCCTCAATTTAATTCCCTAAATCCCAGCTGCAGCCCTGCCCTTCCTCTAGTCTCTTTGCTGACAAATTATTCTTTATTTTTTCCTTAAACTGAAGTAGGATTTCTATCACTTTACACCAGAGCTTCCCCTCCCCGCCAAAAAAGAAAAAAGAAAAGGGAATATAGATGAGCTTCTCTGGTTGAAGCCCAGTTCTGTTTGCTTGGCTATTTGGAATCCTCCCCTGCTCAGATTACTAAGACACTTCCAGAAACTCTCTAGACCTCCACAAAAAAAATAATTTTTAAAACACTGCTCCAGCAAGGGTGTTAGAATTATCTAAAAGTCTTGTTAGCAATTCTTTATCAACCCCCATTCATCTTCCTTTTCCCCTTTTGATTTCCTCCCTTCACCTCATCTTCCTTTGATCTGCTTTCTTTTTCTTTTTCTCAACAGGACATCCTCCTCTTATCCTGAGACTACCCCTCCACATGCCAAAACCCTCCCAATAAATGCAACTCAGTTTGTATGTCACCATCTTCTCCATTAATCTCTGACCCTATCAACTAGAAGCAATCTCTCTCTCCTTTGAACTCTTAGGGACTTATCCACTGCTCTTTCTTCATACTTATCAATCCTGGCCAGGACTACTTTTATTTAAATGCTGGCTAGATTACTCCATGAATATTTCAAGTAAAGCAATGTAAAAATAACCTGAACCTAGTGAGCACAGTATGTCGCACCATACAGGTATTCTCTAAACATTATTTGACTGATCGATGAAATATTTATAAAGGTTTGTCCAAAGGATATATTAAGCCACTGCAGCCATAGTTTAACAATTATCTTTCAGTTAAGGTAGACTACATCAGAGAGCTATATACTTACACGAGACACAGTTTCTTTCACCGTATACCTTGAAAAAATAGAAAGTGGTTTAAATAATATAAAGGCACAGCTAGGAGGACACTCTGCCCAGTAGGCAGAGTGAAGAAAGCCATTACCTCTAAAGGGTGGAAATTCTGGGAGGAGAGGTGAAGAAGAAGGAAGAAGGGAAGAAACGTTCATTTTCTATATATTTCTGGGTTTTTAAAAATTTTTACAGTAAAGATTTTCTAAAAACTAAGAAACAGCTCTGGGAAATTCATTTTATTTACTGCAAGGGTGTTCGTATATGCTGTCCTTCTTATAATGACCTATAAGTGAATTCTCTCTGCTGTAAGTTCCCACAAGTTTACAAGTCAATTTGATTTCTCCTGAGGAATAGATTTTATTTTTCTTTTGGAAATTGTGAATTACATAGTGTCAACTATATGCTAGTGTCATTGATTTTTCACACAGTATATCATCTACTTTGAAAAATATTCTTCAAGTTCTTCTATCTCTAAAACAGGGGTATTAATTCCATATTTGGGTGAGGGAAAGATTGAAAGAAAACACGTAAATAATGCCAGTATGTACCTTTCACAGCGTATGTCTCAGACTAAGGGCTTAAAAATTAGAAGACTGTCATTTTCTCCTTTATTATAGCATTAATGATGATGATGACTTCAAACAGTAAAAGATTTGGCATTGTGTTATGTAGTGGGTTTTTTTCCCCATTATGTTTCCTTGGTGCTTAAGACCTAGAAATGGAACACCTATTCAGTTCAGTTTAGTTTTTTTAATATTATAGAAGTTGTGCGTGGATAAGATTATTTTTTCAAATGGTGCAGAAAGATGATAAAGCACTGTATCAGATAAAGTGTAATTTTAGGCAGCCATTGTCAACAGCTTTTGTTTTTCGTTGTTTTCAGGATTACCATTAGAACAACATAGAACATATTTATATCCCTGGTTTTTAATTAAGAACTTTAGTCTGTTTCTTGTCTCCTTTCAATTTTTAACAGCAATACTGCATAGGACATTTTGTTAAACGATATCTTGTGTTAGGTGAATAAATCCAAGGAGGAAAAAGTAGACTGTTTGCAGTCACGTGAAGGCAACTGGGCAGGAAAGGGAAAGAATGATGAATTAGAACATAAGCAGGATTATGCTCATTTTATAGACTCTGGCTGACAAAATATTATTTTGAGAGCTTCTCATGGACTTTTACTTTATCTAAGACTATCTTCTGGCTGAAATAAAGTTAGGTCCAGGCTTGGACCAGAAGGTCCAAGAAGGTCCAGGCTTGACCAACTTATTCTAAGTTTTTATAATATCATGGAGACTGTGGTAATTGAAGCTTTCCTGAAGTTTGATTTTCCTTTTACATCAGTGAGTCTGTATAAACAGACTGTAGTCTCCCCTTTAAACATAAGCTCTATGAGGGTACTGCTCTTTTCACTGCTATGTTGCCAGAACCTAGAACCATGTCTCAACAAATATCTGTTAAATCAATGTGTCTTTCTTTTAACCTTGACTGATAAATTTCCTGCTGAACTGTGACCTTTACTTTAACAAGTGTTCCAGATCTCATGCCTGTCATTTGCTATATTCACCTGACCCATGAACTTCTCTACTCTTGTTTTCCCATCTTTAAGGTTTTTTCACATTCATCATTTTGAGTACATTTTCTTACTGTGAAAGAAAATAATCTCAGATAATTACTTTTGGTTCAATACTAAGCAGAACTAAGTAAATCAATATGATTCCTACATCCATGTAATTATTGAACAGAATGCTATACTTATGGCTTTTACTAAATATGCTGGTTTCAATTTTGGAAAGATTTGACAAATATTAAGGCACAGAAAGAAGCACCCAAAAAGCTGATTCTGCAATATAGAATAGCATCATTTGACATAATAATGCAGTTGAAATATTTTTAAAAACTGGTTGTAATACTTCAATGTTTTAATAAAAAGAAAAGTAAACAAATTGGACCTAATTAAACTTAAAAGCTTTTGCACAGCAAAGGAAACCATCAGCAAAATGAAAAGACAACCTACTGAATGGGAGAAAATATTTGCAAGTGATACGACCAATAAGGGATTAATATCTAACATATATAAACAGCTCATACAACTCAATATCAAAAAACAAACAATCTGATTAAAAAAGGGCAGAAGAACTGAATAGACATTTTTCCAAAGAAGCTATAGAGATGGCCAACAGGCACATGAAAAGATGCTCAACATCACTAATCGTCAGGGAAATGCAAATCTAAACCACAATGAGATATCACCTCACACCTGTCAGAATGGCTAACACCAAAAAGAACACAATAACAAATGTTGGCAAGGATGTGGAGAAAAGGGAACCCTTGTACACTGTTGGTGGAAATGTAAGTTGGTACAGCCACTGTGGAAAACAGTATGGAGGTTTCTCAAAAAACTAAAAATAGAACTACCATATGACTGAGCAATTCCACTCTTGGGTATATATACAAAAAAACCAAAAACACTAATTTGAAAAGATACATCCACCCCAATGTTCATAGCAGTATTATTTACAACTGCCAAGTTGTGGAAACAACCTAAGGGTCCATCAACAGATGAATGGATATAGAAGATGCGGTATATATACAGTGGAATACTACTCAGACATAAAAAAGAACTAAATTTTGCCAACTGCAACAACATGGATGAACTTGGAGGGCATTATGCGAAGTGAAATAAGTCAGACAGAAAAAGACAAATACCATATGCTTTCACTTATATATGGAATCTAAAAAATACAACAAACTAGTGAATATAACAAAAAAGAAGCAGACTCACAGATATAGAGGACAAACTAATGACTACCAGTGGGGAGGGTGGAAAGGGCAAAACAGGGGTGGGGAAGTGAGAGGTACAAACTATTGGGTGTAAGATAGGCTCAAGGGAATATAGCTGATATTTTGTAATAACTGTAAAGTAACCTTTAAAACTGCTATAAAAATAAAAATTAAAAAAAAGAAATTCAATGTTTTGACAGTCAATCTTCCTCTAAAATCACTGAGGGAATTGATTATATACAGAGTCTGGAGATGAGTACTGGTTGTTGTATAAGTAATAACTGCCTAACATACATACATGCATATCATACGTCTCCATATGTGTGTGTGTGTGTGTGTGTGTGTATATATCTATATATACATATATTCTAAGATTGAGAATTTGCCTAAGAAGAGCAGAAATTTCTTGAGAAAGTACAGATGACTATTGCAGCACAGTAGCACTGTCACAGTGGTTTTACAAACATCTGTCACTGACCAGTTGTTAGATTAACTACATCAGAATGACTTAGAGTGGTTTTATAGATTAGAAATTCTTGGATTGTACCTAGAAATACTCTGCTTTGGTAAGTCTTGGGTGAGGTACATAAATCTCTGTTTTTCTTAAGTTATTTTCAAGAAGTTCCCCTGGTTAATTACAATGAGCACCCTAATTTGTGAAACACGGTGAAGCATTATTGGAACTAGGCAAAACCAGGCTGAACCTCAATGGTTTGCCGCATTCCAGGTGTACTCTCCACTTTCAAGGTCCAGGGAGGTATTCTTGTTAGGTGCAAATTGGTCAGTACCTAAAAGACTGGCTCTTGTTATATAAAGGATATCAGAATGTCAATATTCACTGTCAGTGAGAAGTATAAATATCAGATGTATGCAAATGTCTGCCATAGCAAGATATACAGGAAACCAATCAATGTCTGAAAGTTTGGGGTAAATATGAAATCAGGAAAACAGAGTTAGATAAACTGAATTTTAATGTTATAAGCCTAACATTGTCAGATGCAGGTATCTTGCATTTATGATAGCTTCACTAATGGGGCTGGAAATATTCAAAATCGATTTGCTAATGCCTCCCTCTCCTGGGAAGGGTTTATTTGGGCATTGGCAACATTGGCTTTATAATTGTCTCTTCGTTCTTTGCATCCTTAGATTACGAGCCAATCTTTGAGTTGACACAAACTTTCTTGTCCAGTGCATGCACTCAAGACACATTCAAGCCACAGGAGCTTGGGAGCTAGGGTATTTATTTCAAATGAGCTCAATTATCTAAGCTTTAGTTCATTCTAGTCCAGTTTATAATTTAATTTTTAGGAGGAAATCTGATTTTTCTAAGTCTTTTATAAGAACTTCAAAACAGCACCCAAGTAATGACATAAAAACCTGTAGACACATAAGGTATTTTCTATATTCCATCAAATACATGTGTATAGGTATAAATAAACTCATTTTTATTTTTTTAAATATATAAACAGGGATTCAGGGAATTGTAAGGCTGATGAATTTAGGGAAAAAATATCTGAACTAAGAATAGGAGGAACTGATTAGTCCATGCAATCACAAAAAAATATATGGACATTGCAGGATGGTAAATGAGCCCTAATTTCAAGAGATGAGCTAGCTTCAAAACAATCTTCCTCTCACTGGGAGATAAATACTAGTTAAAGCGAGACGGCGATGAGGATATATAGATAGAAAGGGAGGTACTAGTTAAGGATAAAGAGATGTGAAAGGGGTAAAAAAGCAGGAAACTGTACTGTAGGTGAGCCATATTTCCCACTGGTTTATTAAGTATTAGCCAGACTGCCACTGACCATAGTTCCCTTCAGAAGCAAAGGAACTAAGGTGGGAATAGAGTGAAAACAGTTCTGGTTAAGTTGTTTCTCACTTGTTATAAATGACCAAATGCAGGATGATTGAGAAAGTATCATTCTTAACCAGATTTGATTTAGTTCTAGTGATCTGGGGCTTTGAGATAGCAAAATTCTTAGATGAAAGTAAGTGGGTATGATCTAATTTAGAAATTCAAAAAAACATATTTCATTCATAAAATTTTTACAGTCCTGGACATGTCCACACTCATCTTTGTCCTTTATTTTCAAGTAATTCTAAATCCCTATTTTCATTACCTCAGAGGGTGAAGTGAATAAGTCCAACTCATCATGAGTTTGGATTAGCAGAAGATTTTCTGTCAACAAAATGTATGATCTTTTTGTAGTACAGTTTCTCTTAGTCTCTATCCCTATTTACCCCAGGAATAAAGACTATGGACTTTCCTCTAGTGTCCATTTTCCATTCTTCCTTCTGAAAATAGAACATCCTAAGTGTCAGATGAGAACATGGCCACTTAGCTACACTTTCCACTCTCCCTTAGGGACAGACATGGCCACATCATCCTATCAGTGATATGTGTCACCTCCTGGTCAAAAAAATGAAAACTATAAAATACATTCTTACATTCTTGTGAAAACTGAGAAAATTTGGAAATGGATAGTATATTAGTAATTATAGAATTATTATTACTTTTCTCAGTTGTGATAATGGTATTATAGTTATGGAAGAGAAGGTTCTTATTTTTAGCAATGGTTCACTATGTTTTCCACTTACTTTCAAATGTTAAAAATATATATCCAACACTTTTGGATACAGAAGTTTGAACAAGGACTTGGTATTAGATGATATTAAAGAATCAATGTCAGAAACTAACACAACATTGTAAAGCAATTATACTCCATAAAAAAAAGAATCAATGTCAATTTTGTTTTATGTGATGACATTTTACACAACCAGCACCCCAAATTCACAGACCAGAGTATTAATAAAGTCATAAAAGAGACTGTTGCATTATCAGCATTAATAAACTATCAGCAGCTGCTGAAAATATTACCAAATATATTATGCCAAGTTCTCAATTTAGAATGCAACATGCCAATTCAAAAGTTAAGACAAACAGTCAAGAGAAGATGTGGCACACGGAGAAGAGAAAATAAATCAAAAGGATGAATTCTCCCTGTGTATTAAAAAAAAACCTAAAAAGCAAGAATCACTCCTGAGGCATTTCTTTCCATTTGTTCTATTTTAAAATCTGCTCTTAATATCAGAAAATAAGATGTAACTTTCAATGGGAATGACAGTCTCCAGTTCCTTCCCTCCTAATTTGTTAAAACCTCATATCAGTCTAGAAAAATCCTTGGCCTTATTTCCATGACCAGGTATCTTGTCCAATGTTCAGAATATTAGGGCTTTTAGAATAAGGATCAAAGGTAAAACTAATTTCAGGAAATCTAAATCTCATGAAAAATAATATCTTAACCATTAGAGGATACAGAAGTGAAAGCACCTTATGGATGCCTTCAATGATCGTATCAGGGAAGGTTATTCTCACACTGTCTTATATTTTCAAGGAGTATAATCAAGTTTGCATCCATACTATGGTGAAGTTGTCATTCATGAGGACATCAATGACCTCCATGTTGCCAAAATATAAATTTGATTTTTCTGACCACATTTTATTTGACTTCTTAGCGATCTTCAAACCTGTTGACTACACTCCACTTCTTTGTACACTTTTTGTCTCTTGGGGCAATCTGATGTCATTGGCCACTCCTTCTCAGTCTCCTTACTCCTTCTGTTTCAAGGGACCTCTAAAATTGACGTGTCCTAGGCTCAGCTTTCTCTCTTCCCTTTTCTTAACATTTTCTCCCTGTAGTTTTATCCATGCTAAGAATGTACAATCTATCTTCATACAGTTGATTCCATATTCCTATCTCCAGGTTTGAACTGCTCCTTGAACAGACTTAAATATTTTCCACATCATCTTTCCTTAGATTTATGAAACATATCTGATTCTTCTTTTCCTTAATACGTTCATTAATTCATTAGTCTATCTTGTTAGACTTTCCAAATTATATCCCATATTCACTCACTTTTCTCCATCTATTCCTACCATCCTATTCCAAATCACTTAAAATAATGCAATGGTCCTACTCCCACCCCAATTCGGATCTAGTGTGTTTAAATTATTCTGCAATTTTCCAAAACCACACAAGAAGAGTCTGATATAACAAACCATTTTATACCCAACACCCATATTCAATAATTATCAAAATATCCGTACATTTACTTAATCTCTCTTTTCCCTTTGCTTTTATTTTTTGACAAATCATTAAAAAGCAAATCACAGACTTCCTCTTATTTCACTAATAGGTACTTCAGTATGGGTGTATAACAGATAAGTACTTTTCCACATAACCATCATGCCATTGCTACATTAGCAATAATTCCTAAATATCACCTAACATCCAGTTCATATTAATATTTCTTAGATATCCTAAAATGTCTTTTCATAGTTGCCTTCTCTGATCTGTCAGAATAAAAACAAGTTCTACACAGTTCACATCATTATTATATCTCTTACAACTCTTTTACAACTATTTCCCACCTTTTGTTAATTGTTTCATTGGATAAACCAGGATATATCTCCTCCAGAATTTCCAACATCTATATTGATTGACTGTGTCCTCAACATGTCCTTCACTTATTCCTGTACCTGCTATACTTTCTGAAAGCTGTTAGTTAAATCAAGGGACCCTGATGAAATTCAGGGTCCATTTCATCAGCAAAAATGCTTTAAAGATGTGGCCTTATACTTCCTATTGCATCACATCATGAAGTTTATTTCATTGTTTATCCCACTGTATGTTAAGATGGATCAAATTAATCAGGTGGGTTCATACCTCATCCTGCCTTTATAGTTCCCTGTCAAAGTAACATCTAATGTCCTATTTTCCTCGATATCTCTTCCTGCATCTAATGGTAAATGCATAGGCAATTTGATTGGATTGTCATATATATCTCTATAGAGATTATACCATTTTGCCTTCCCACCAACAAAGTTTGAGAATGCCTATTTCCTCGCATCTTTACCAGGAAATATATGTTGTCAAGCTTTTGGATTTTTGACTATCTGATATATGAGAAATAATATCTCAGGATTATTATTTTATAATAATTATTATATAATTATTAATAATAATTATAATATTGTTAATTATTAGAGAAATGCAAATCAAAACTAAGAACACCAGTCAGAATGGCCATCATTAAAAAGTCTACAAATGCTGGAGAGGGAGTAGAGAAAAAGGAATCCTTCTACACTGTTGGTGGGAATGTAAATTGGTGCAGCTACTATGGAGAACAGTATGGAGGTTCCTTAAAGAACTAAAAATAGAGTTACCATATGACCCAGCAATCCCATTCCTGGGCATATATCCAGAGAAAATTCTAATTCGAAATTCGAAAAGATACATGCACCCCAATGTTCATAACGGCACTATTTACAATAGCCAAGACACGGGAGCAAACTTAGTGTCCATCAACAGATGAATGGATATAGAAGATATGGTGTGTGTGTGTATGCACACACACACACACACACACACACACACAAAGGAATATTACTCAGGCATAAAAAATAATGAAATAATGCCATTTTTAGCAATATGGATGAACCTAGAGATTATCATATTAAGTGAAGTGAGACAAAGATCATACAATATCACTTATATGTGGAATCTAAAATATGACACAAATGAACTTATCTACAAAACAGAAACAGACTCACAGACATAAAAAACAAACTTATGGTTACCAAAGGGAATAGCATGGAATGGGGAGGGAGAGATAAATCAGGAGTTTGGGATTAGCATATACACACTACTATATATAAAATAGTAAACAACAAGGACCTACTGCATCGCATAGGAACTATACTCAGTATCTTGTAATAACCTATAATGGAAAAGAATCTGACAAAGGAGATATATATATATAGATAGACGGATGGATATAGATATATAACTGAATCACTTTGCTGTACACTTGAAACTAACACATTGTAAATTAACTATACTTCAATAAAAAAAGAAAAACATTTTACATAATAATTTTCATTTATATATTAAGTTCTAAGTTAAGTTGAACATCTTTACATATGCTTATGAGTCACATATTTATACTTGCCCATTTGTTTGTTGGTTTGTTTTTATATTCTTAATTTTGGAGAAACATTTTAATATTAAATTATTTGGGGGGACATAAAGCGTAAATAATTATTCCAAGATTTGTATGTATATTTGGACATTTTTTTCATTCAGAGGTATAATTGGTCAAAATTTGTTCTATGGATTCAGGACTTTGAGTCATTTATCCTACTCCCAAATTATGAAGTGATCCAGCAATTGTTTGTTCTTGAACCTGTATGTATTTATAGTTCATATTGTTTACATATAAATATCCAATCTATTTTTAATTTATTCTGGTGTATGGTGTGAAGAATGAATCCAGTTTCATTTTTTACTTTTTCTGTATGGCTAACCTGTTGTTCAAAACCATTTATTCAAAATTCTATCTTCCTCCACTAATTTGGAATGCTGCTATTATCAGATGCAAAGTTTTCATATGTACTTTGGTTTTTGTCTGGATTTACTTTTTTTATTGGTTTTCAGTGTAGTCATTTGTCAGAATTACTTTGTTTTAATATAGTGTGTATAATGTACTTTAGCCATCTACCTAAACATTGCTTTTATTTTTCAGATTTTTCCAGGATACATATTTTTCCTTTTATGAACTTTATAATCAACTGAACTAACTTTAGAAAAATAAAGTTGATCGTATTTATACTGGGTTCATATTAAATTCATAAATTCTTAAGGACAATTGACACTTCATGATATTGTACCTTTCTAAGAACATAGAATTTTTTTCATTACTGCAAGGATATCTTCCTCTTTTTCCAGACTGTTACATAGTGTTTCTCATGATTATTTTCTCGTAGAGTTTTTTCCACAACTCTTTATAGGTATATCTAAGTATTTTATTTTTATTTTTGCTACTTTAAGTGGAGTATACTCATTTATTTTATATTCTAACTGGTTTTCATTTTTATATATGAAAACTATTGGTTCATCAGGGTTAAATTTACCTGTTACTCCCCTAAAATTTCTCTCTCAATTTTTTATTGATACTTTTGTGTTTTCCAATTGTACAATCTCACGCTTTGCCATTATAGTTTTGCCATTCTCTTTTTCAAAACATCTTGAATTACTTTGGGTGGTCGAATTGCATTGCCTAATGTCTCAAAATCAATGTTACATATCAGTGGCTATACTATTTATCCTAGATGTGTTTCTGACTTTATTAAGGAGCCTCTTGTGTTCTCCTATTAAAACACTGGCTTTGAGTTGATATATTAATATTAAATCATGTTAAAGAAATATCCATCAATTCCTACATTATTGAAACATTTCACAATCAAGTATGGGTATTAAATATTGTCAAATGCCTCTATATGTGAAGATCTCTACACAAGTTCCTCCCCAATATGATAAAAGTATTTCCCAATATTTAGTCACCCTTGAATTTCTGTCCCAGCTCATTTTGTTCACAGTATATTATTTTTATTGCAATTGGATTTTATTTGCTAATATATTATTTAAGATTCATTCATTAGTGAGGTAGTAATTTTCTTTTGTTTCTACACGTAATCTGAGTCCTGTTTATTTTTATATAAATTTCATGAAAATAATTTAAAAGTTTTCCTTATTTTGGATACTCTGGACAGTTTAATTAACAACTGGAGTTTGGAAATTGGAATTTTCTGATCTTTAAGTTTTGTATTACCATATGAGCTCATCTGAGCCTGATGGATTTATGAGGGAGCTCTTTTATAAATTTCTGTACATTTTCTAATATAGCAACTGTCTTTTAAAAATGTCTTTCTCTTTCCACTTAGCAAATTATGTTTTGCTAAAGCTACCTATTTCATCTGGATTTTCAAGTTTATTGACAAAGAATTTAACAATGTAGTCTCATGATTTTTGGAAAATTTCTCTGTTATGATGGTTATATTTTATTCCTAATGCTATCACTACCAAAATGATTATCTAGATTGTTTAAATCTTAGCATTTGCTCTGTGCAACATTAACCACTCCCTCCCCTACTTGGCCTGTATTCCCCTGTACTGGGAATCGCCAAACACCCTAAAAAATAAATATGGGGAGAAATATTGGTTTATCTCAGTACTTTTCCCCTTTGTCTGGGATCATGTCCAAAGAAGTCCTGGTGGCTTTGGTGCTCTGTGATGTTTTCAAGTGGTCACTGATGCAGTAGTAGTTTGTTATTTAGTGTTTTATCAAGTTTTACAATTGTTGTTGGCAGCAGAATTAGTTTGATACAAATCACATTAGGATTCTTATCTCCTGCAATTATCTACAAGCAACCAGAGCAGTCTCTCAAAATGGAAATCAGAGCATGTTAGTTTCCTACTTTTAATTTTACAGTGGCTTTCCTTTGCATTTGAATTTAAATTCAAACTCCTTATTATTTCCATAAGCTAAGGCCCCCAATAACCATTCTGATACCTTCTCATCCCACTTCCCCATGCTCACGCATTCACTTATGTTTCCCAAACACTCAAGCTTATTTTTTCTCTAGAGCTTCTGCACTTCTTATTTTCTCCTCTTGAAACCCTTTAGCACAATACTTTTTAGTGTTAGTTCTATCTCATTTTTCATATCTTAGCCCAAAGGCCATAGCTGACCACACTCTAGTCACTCTCCAGCATGTGGCCATGTCTTATTTTCTTTTTATCAATTATAACTTGGAAATTACTTTTGTTTGTTCACCGTTTTATTATTCATCTTATGAGGGCAGGGAACTCAACTGCTTTTTTTCTCTAGTGTGTTTTAAGGCCTTGTAGAGTACTTGGCAAATAACAGGTATGCAATAAACATTTGCAAAATGAATGAATGAACAATTCATTATCAGTATGTTTAATGCAAATGAATAATATCTGTAAAATCTTGAGCCCCTGAAACAGAGTATAACAAGAAATAAACATTGAGTCTACAGAAAATTTAAGCACAACGTCTAGGATCTGATTAGCTCTCTACAATTGCTGGAAATTTGGTCAAGCAGTTTAATTTTTCATGAGATCCTATTATTTTCAACGACAAAATGGGAAGGAAAATTAGAACAACCATTCCCTTCCAGTTTGAAAATGTCATGATTTATTTTCCAACTCATCACAATATACTTTGTATTTTATTTTAACATATTTTAACATGAAAATTTATAGTATGATCTGGTTCATTTGAAAAATCATCTGTGCCTGCCATATGACTCAGCAATTCCACTCCCGGGTATATATCCAAAAAACCCCCCCAAAACACTAATTCAAAAAGATACATGCACCCTAATTCCATAGCAGCATTATTTACTATTGCCAAGGTATGGAAGCAACCTAAGTGTCCATCAATAGATGAATGGATGAAGAAGATGTGGTATATATATATGTGGTATATACAATGGAATACAACTCAGCCATAAGAAACAATGTAATAATGCCATTTACAGCAACATGGATGAACTTGGAGGGCAATATGCTAAGTGAAATAAGTGAGACAGAGAAAGACAAATTGCTGTATGATATCACTTATATGTGGAAACTAAAAAAATTACAATAGACTAGTGAATATAACAAAAAAGAAGCAGATTCACAGATATAGAAAACAAACAAGTGGTTACCAGTGGGGAGGGTGGGAGAGGCAATATAGTGGTGGGGGAGGGGAGGTACAAGCTATAGGGTGTAAGACAGGCTGCAAGGATGTATTGTACAACATGGAAATATAGCCAATATTTTGTAATAACTGTAAATGGAGTGTAACCTTTATAACCTGTATAAAAAATCATCAGTGCATTTGTTCCATTAGGGCTTTTATTAACTGTATTAATATTTATAAGGAAATTACATTCTTTTTTCATCTCAACTATTTTTATTTAACAATTTTTAAATTTGTTATGTATAATAAACAATGTTGTGAACGAAGATCACAATCAAAATATAAAATCAATAGGTATATGTCATAGAGGAGAATATTAGTGATATGAAACTTTCCTGGATAGTTTCTACTCTGCATATTGAACTTGCTGTGTTTTTACATGAATAATGGAATATACTAAAACCGATGGCACAATTCTTTTGTTAGAGCAGTTATGAGATGAAAAGACAAAATCTACACTGAAAAGTTATTAAAGAAACAACACATCTCTAATGATAAAAAGATGAAGTTAAAAAAAAAAAAGATGAAGTTTGTCTCTCCATTTACATCTGTCTCTAGTGTTATAAATATTAGATCATATTTTAAAACTCACTCATAGTTTTGTAGCATGGTCCAGTTTTGATAAGCTCTTGTAGTGCTACTATAAATATAAAGAGATTTATGAATTAATTTTCATATTTAAATTACAAAGCCTTCTGGTACAACTGAAGTTTCAGCTTCAGAGTTAAACTGGCTATTTCTTTAGCATTCAAGACACTAACATGTTTTAGAACACAGATTAATGTGAAATGTCTTCATCTCTAGGAAAGTACAATAAAACTACCTTGAAAATTGGCCTTATGGGTATATTAAAAAGAATAAAAGTCTTCCTTTTTAGCCATTAAAAAAGTGATACAATTAAGCTTCTCTCTTCAAATTTATCATTCACTTATATCATGTAGATTATTTCATGAGTTATATAATTTAATAAATTGAAAATATTATATATATAATTAAACCATTAAATTCCATTAAAGTGTCATATATTTGTAAAAGAATATTAACCAATATGTATAAGTTTCAAGTGTATGGTAACAATTAGAAACTTATGCAAAGATTAAATCCAAATGATTTTTAGTAGTTTAGTAGAAGATCACTATTTTGCCATGATTACTTCAGACACACTAAGAACACATGGCCATATTTTAAGTTCAGAGAACTTACTTTTTTAAAAAATGAACATATCTTTATTGTTTCCTATGATTACAAAAGTGTTCATTAAAAATAAAATTAGAATAAATCTGACACAAATCAGAAAAGGAAAGTTTTTTCTAGTTCTAATCTCCAGGGGTGGGGAACACTCCTCTCAACATTTGGAATACATCTTTTCAAAACTTGTTTTTGCAGATTGTAGGCATAAAATCCCTCAGCAGAGATGAGATGACTATCAGTCATTACTGTTTTAAAGCAAAATCACATGGTGAAAAAGAGGAATATACTGAGGGTACCTAAGTTTTCTTTAAACTATAGTGGAAGAGAAAGTATCCAGACAAGTATTCATAAGTAGGTAAGCAATGGTGTTATTGTGGCACCAAAGAAAAATCCTGTGTTGTCAAAGAGAAGTAAGGTATGAAGTGAGCCAAAGAGTCACAGTTTCTATACATATGAATATAGGTTTTATAATGCATTAATGAAATCTTACTGCCCATACAAATTATATGATTTAAGGATATACATCTAAAAATAGTTCTTTCCCTGGCCAAAATGAAGCAGTAACTTATCTAGTTGATTAGTTTTACTTGGAGGTTAACTTTCACAAAGAGCTTGCTTGCAAATACAGCACCTAACAGGGGCTTTCAGATAACTCCTCTAAATTAAAGTGAAGAGGGAGTGGGGAAGAGTTGGACTGGGAGTTTGGGATCAGTAGATGCAAACTATAATATAGAATGGATAAACAACAAGGTTCTATTGTATAGCACGAGGAACTATATTCAATATCCTCTAATAAACCATAATGGAAAAGAAAAAAAAATAAAAGAAAAAAGTTAACTAAAAGAATAATATATAAAATAAATAAAAATGAAGAAAAAGTGCCCCTCTATACCTCTTTCAGAAAATAATCTGCAGCTGTTCCTACATATTTTTTTTCAGTCGTTGAGAAGGGAGCAGGGAGTGGTATACATAAATTCAATTCTTTCCTGCCACACACCTAGTCTATGAATCCAAATGCATTTTTCCATTAGTGGTTTTTAGACTGAGAAAAAAAATGGTGAATTAATTTAAGAAAATAAATTGTGACATTGGAAACTAACAAAGAACACAGATGCAGAACTTTTATTTTTATTTAGCATACCTGATTTACTATTTTAAATGACTAAACTACCCTCATGGCATCCATCAAATGAAAGGAGAGATAAACAACTCAAAGCATTCAAGGATACCTTAGAGAAGTTCCATCACTTCTTGACTTTATCTCAATTCTTTCAAAAAGAAGTTAACAGATTTTTTGACTTCTAAAACTCATCTTATTACACTGAAGATACATTAAATATTTACTCTCTTTCCTCTCCTCCATGTGTATGAAAAAGCAAATCAGATGATATTCCATAATCAATCCACATTATTTATTTCTTATGAAATATTTCAAATACAAATAATAGTAAGACTATTATAACAAAAAAAATTATTCCACTACTAAGTAAAAAAATAAACTTTACAAAAATGTTGGATCTCCTGAATATCTTTCCTCTTTACCAGAGATAAATACTTCCTGAATTTGATGTTTTTTCATTCCTAATGCTTCACTTATAATTTTAGTACATATGTGTATATATATGTATAAATAATTTACATAATACATAGTATTTTTGCCCTTTATATTCTATTTACATGTTTAATACCGCATTTACATTTTTTCTTTTTGCTAAATATATGTGTGGGATTCACTCAGTTGCTATCTAGCTTATTCAGTAATGATGTATCCTATTTTATATATATATATATATATATATATATATATATATATACACACACACCCCTACATTTATTTGCTTTTCCGCTCATATTTATCTCATTGCTTATGCCTTTTTATTTATTCAGAAGCACAACTGTCAAAACAATAAACTGAAATAAATGATCCATATGATCACTGAACCCTCCTGGCATGCAGATATGTAAGTTAAGTTTCTTTCTCTGCCTCATCCCTGTATATGAGTTGTTTCAAATCTGGTGAGTGATCAAAATTACCTGGAGATTTTGTTAAAAAGAGTTTCAGATAATCGTCCCCCATTTTAGACCTTCTGAGTCAGTTTCCCAGGCTGTGGCTCAAAAAACTGTGCAAAAATAAAATTAAAATGTACAGATGATCTTATTTTGCAGATATAATTGAAATCATTTTATTAAAAGTCAAGGGTACTAAAGATCCATGAGCCCCAATTCCAATGTGTATGTTTGGGAGTGGGGTTTCCCACCAACAAGCAATTCTCCAGCACCAGCAGGGTATCCTACCGTTCAACTCAACTCTAATTCTACCTAGCTGGATATAGCCTTGAATCCCATAGGTTAAGGGCTCAGTCCCACAAGACAGCCCTCGCTCCCAACATCAGCTGCCCACAGCAAGTCCAGTTTACCACCTGTGCTTCTGACAGACTGGCTACAGATGGGAGGTTCTAGCGACCCCCTCCTTGAATTTGTTTAATCTGCTAAAGCAGCTCACAGAACTCAGGAAAACATTTTACTTAGTAAGTCACTGTTTTTTTATAAAAGGATATAACTCACCAGGAATAGCCAGATGGAAGAGATGTATAGGGCAAGGAATGTGGAAAGGGACGCGGAGCTTCCCCGCCCTATTTAAGTGCACAGCTATACCAAAGTCTCCACATGTTCACCGATCTAGAAGCTCTCTGATCCCTGTCCTTTTGGAATTTTATGGAGGCTTCATTATATAGGCACAATTGATTATATCATTGGTCATTTGTCATTGATCCAACCTCCAGCCCCTGTCACATCCCTAGGTCCCCAGAGGTCATGGGTTGGGGTGTGTTTCAACCCTCTGATCTTAGGGTTGGGTCTCTGGGCAACCAGTCTCCATCCTTAGGTGCAGTCCAAAAGCCACCTTATCAACAAAACAAAAGACACCTTTGTGGTTCTCATCACTTTGGAAATCCCAAGGTTTTTAGGAGCTCTATGCCAGGAAAAGTGGACTAAGTGAAATATACATTTCTTATATCATAGTATCATAAGTGCATTTGTATTATTTTTTTATTAAGTAAAATGTATATACATAAAAGTGTGGATTCAATGTACATATGTATCATAGGCGTGCAATTCAATAGACAGGATAAATTTTTCATAAAGTTGTGTGCTTTCAAAAGCTAACTGAAAATTATCATTTTCCAGCTGTTAATTGTAACAAAGCTTCAAAAAGAAAAAAAATAGCCTGAGATAGAAAAAAAAATTAAACTGACAAGGGAACAGTAAATAATTAACAACTCGTCTAGTTTCTGTGTAACTTATTTACTGCTAGGGAATTCATACAAATAAAAACATCCTAATCTTTCCAAAGGCATAACACGGTACAATTATTAATACCTAAAATACAGAAACAAAATAGAAGAATTGGTATCAATATAGAATTGCATTTAATGGTTAGATTTGGTCACCTAAGGACATGGACACAAATGGTAATTTATGAACGATCATGTATTGAATAAAATGAACTGAAGTCACTAAATGTTAAAATTATTATAACATGTTAATCATAATTTATATGAGCTTTCATCCTTTGATATTGAGATGACTTTCTCCTACATAATAATATTATATTAATTGTGGTGACTTCATTTGGAGAAATTAATACAGTAGATTGTAAGTAAATTTAAATATAGATTTTTTTCCTCCAACATGGTGGTTTATCTTTTAAAAGATTTTTTTTAATCTTTTAAAAGATTTAACACTCTGACATAAACAGCAGCAATATTTTTTTGGATATGTCTTTTAAAGTAAAGGAAATAAAAGCAAAAATAAACAAATGGGACCTAACTAAACTTAAAAGCTTTTGCACAGCAAAGGAAACCATAAATGAAACAAAATGACAAAGATCTTTTAAAAGATTTTTTCCTCCAACATGGCGGTTTATCTCTTCCACATCTCATTTTATTATACTATCATTTATGGATGATATTTTTATTCTTGTTGGAGTTTTCACCTTTTTAACGTAGAAAAACTCACCTATATATATGAATGCAGTTAAATATATTAACAATGCATTTTATGTTCTTACAAATAATGCAACAATTTGTTAATACATTTTGAGACAAATACACTGTCATTACTTAATTTGATAAGTAAAGTGAAGTTGCTTTATATTATAATGCTTAGATAATATTGCTTAACACTAAATATGTGACATTAGAAAAGTAACTGATACAAAGTGTAAGTTATTAAATATGCATAAATGTTATAAACAAACAATTAATTATATGTGCAAATCTTCCTTTATACTCTGAACTTAATTGTCTCACCAAATAAATCTGTCCAAGATCCAGATCTATGAGTTTTTCTGGCATTCTCAATGACAAAATAATATCTAAGGCAGAAAAAGTTGATTCTTTAGAAGATAGAGTTTAGGATAATTTTTAAAGTGTTTTTTTTTCTTGAGCTACTAAGGGAAAGAAGTGCTTTCACTAGCTATTGGGACATCAAAAGATGACTCACGGTCTGTTATTATGAAAAAGTACTAGAGTAACTAGAGTAGAAACTGGGCACAGAATTGAGATGAATTCACTGAGATAAAATGTATTCTCTTCAGCTCTGCTTTTATTTTCTGTTTTACTTTTTGATTGATTTATGTTGGTACTGAAGACATTGTCTCATTTCATCTAGTTCCATTTCAGAGCAGAAAATATCATTTGAACAGAAAAATTCCCTAAAGGTTTTCCTAGTTAGTTTATCCTTTAGGGGAGGAGTAAGGGTTGGAATTGGAAGGTATAAAGCTATAACTGTTTTTTTGTTTTTGTTTTTGATTTTCTAATGCAGGGTTACTCAGGCAAAGGGCTACAAATATATAGTATCGAAGTTAGGATAGGCACAGCCCACACTGACCTTTTGTAAGCTACATGTTTTTTGAAGTGTTACATAGCGCATGAGAATGTCATATATTAACCTTTTATTTTGGCTCGTGCCATGTTTCATTAGAAGGGCTCTGCTCACTGTGATCATTCAGGCATCCAGGAGGATAGCAGTAGCCACCACCTCGTGATACTGCCATCTCACTATGGAATTTCAGGCTCTGTGGGCCAGGGACGAGAGCAGTGGGGGAATTGAGCACTGGTAACTACCTGCATTGCTCAGGAAGTCACACACACCATGTTTTAGAGGCAGAACTAGTCATATGTATATTCCTATTCTCAAAGGAGTAAAGTAATTTTCCAGATAACTGGAAGTAGAGGAGAACCAGATATTGTGACTATTGGTAAGCTATACCATAACTTTTGAACAGAAATGTTTATTTCAGTAACAATCAGTAAATATTTTATATCTGTTTTTGTTCCTCTCTGTTAGTAATACTTTGTGTATGTTGAAAGGGAAGGTCAAGTTCATAACATAGCATGTAGCTAAGAATGAAACAGAGGTTTCAATCCAACTTTATATCAGAAATAATTTTATTATAGGTTTTGATTATAACATACTTGTGAATATTTCAAGATGATTCAGAACTTGTAATAAGGTACACTTTCCCTACTACTTCATCACGTAATATCAATTTCAAGTAACAGTTACTGTCAGAAATTGAAAATGAAGTAGAAAGACACTATCAAGATGGTTTGTTGGATCAAGCATAGACATATATAGATTTGGGGGCTTACATAAATATTTTCTTATTAGCCAGTTAGCCATGGGATGGTTACGGAAAAACTTATGAAACTCAATTTCCAAATTGACAAAATGGGGGTAAGATAACCTCTTTCGAGTGTTGTCTTGAGAATTAAAGCATACATATCAAAATGCAGAATATAGTACATGACACAGAGTGTTTTAGAATTAAAATGCTATTAATATTTTTATGATGTCAATATGTAATACTCTTTTAACTCTGCTCTTTTGGCAAGTGGCTTTATAATTCGGTTAAGAGAATAATTTATGTGGTAGCGTGTCTAGAGAAAAATTTTATAATGTGAACTACCCAATGAGCAGTCAGCCGATGTCTGTTGTAGTCTACAACAACTGATGTTATCATTAAGCACAAGAGAATTACTAATCAAGCTATTTCTGTACTTGGGGGTGTGGTTTAAAGTTTCCAAAGAGATTATTTCTGAGATAAGTAAAGTTTCAGAGCATCTCAAGGATGCCTTTTGGTAAAAGTTTTTTTAATTATCCTCCCCCCACCTTCCTTCATCAGCTAAAATAATTCTCTACTGCCAGGACTGCATTTCAGAGCAAGCATACTGGTACCTCAGATCACCAAGGCAAAACTTGCATTTGCCTCAGGATTGAGTACAGTACTAAAAAAAGTGTTAGTAATCGAGGTAATTATCTCCAAGTTCATAACTGGGAGCAGGAAACTAGTTGATAACTAGATTTATAATACAAGTAACAAGATATGTTGCCTTGTATGTAAAATATTATTAAACACTGGGAATTAGACACTGGGAATTATTCCTACTTCTAGTATAAGTAAATCAATATTATATCATAGACATTAATGATCAGTATTATGATAAAGGGTAGGAAGAACATGAAAGGAAAATATGCAAATCTAGGGCCCATCTCCTGTAAATATACCACCTTTGCTTTGAATACTTTCCTAACCTGCATTTCAGCTATCAGTTTGAAGTTATATGCATTTATTTTCCTTTTAAAGGGTGAAATTGCTCCTATAGGCTATGTTAAATGTCATTAACTTTAAGACTAAAAGTTATAATATATTTTGTTATGAAACATAATTGAACCATAAATTACATTTGCACAAAATACATATAAGCAATAATTTTTTACAACCTAGTAGTTGGATTGTAACACTAAGTCATTTTGAATAAGAACTAGCTAAGAATAGTTTCATACTGGTTTCTATATGACAAGGGAAAAATTATTTTCATCTAATGCATGAATTTACTTGTAATAACTGTGTTGGGAAGCTTAATTTAAAACTTTATGAGCACTTCTTCCTGGGTTGGGTTAACTGCACTTAGTAACCAGCAACTTCTCATATTTTCAGATGGCATGATGACTCTATTTTGTATTCTCTTCAAATATGTCCTAATTTTCACTAAAATATTATTACCTCAATAATTGTTACTTAGAACATCAGCCTCTGGCCATTGATGTATCAATCTTAAACTTCTTACACACATTTATAAAAAACAGAAATTAATACAGAATATGTTAAAATATTGTTAAAAATGACCATACTACCCAAAGCAATACACAGAGATTCAATGCAATCCTTATCAAAATACCAATGACATTTTTCACAGAACTAGAACAAATAATTTAAAAATTTCTATGGAAACACAAAAGACACCAAATAGCCAAAATAATTTTGAGAAAAAACAGAGCTGGAAGAATCAGGCTCCCTGACTTCAGACTATACTACAAAGCTACAGTCATCAAAACAATATAGTACTGGCACAAAAACATACACATAGATCAATGGAACAGGATAGAAAGCCCTGAAATAAACCCATGCACTATGGTCAATTAGTTTACAACAAAGAAGTCAAGAATATACAATGGAGAAAAGATAGTCTCTTTAATAAGTGGTTCTGGAAAAACTGGACAGCTACATGTAAAAATATAAAAATTAGAACATTCTCTAATACCATATACAAAAATAAACTCAAAATGGATTAATGTAATACTGGGCACTATAAAACTCCTAGAGAAAAACACAGCCAGAATACTCTGACATAAACAGCAGCAATATTTTTTTGGATATGTCTTTTAAAGTAAAGGAAATAAAAGCAAAAATAAACAAATGGGACCTAATTAAACTTAAAAGCTTTTGCACAGCAAAGGAAACCATAAATGAAACAAAATGACAACCTATTGAATAGGAGAAAATATTTGCAAATGATATGACTGATAAGGGATTCATATCCACCATATATAAACAGCTCACATAACTCAACATCAAAAAATAAATCCAATTAAAAAATAGCCAGAAGAACTGATTAGATATTTTTCCAAAAAAGCCATATAGATGGTCAACAGGTACAAGGAAAAGTGCTCAACATCACTAATCATCAGGAAAATGCAAATCAAAACCACAATGAGATATCACATCACATCTGTCAGAATGGCTATCATCCAAAAGAACACAAATAACAAATTTTGGCAAGGATGTGGAGGAAAGGGAACCCTCATCCACTGCTGGTGGAAACATAAATTGGTGCAGCCACTACGGAAAACAGTATGGATGTTTCTCAGAAAACTAAAAATAGAACTACCATATGACTGAGCAAATCCACTCGTGGGTATATGTCTGAAAAAAACAAAAACACTAATTCAAAAGGATGCATGCACCCCAACGTTCATAACAGTATTATTTACAATTGCCAAGACATGAAAACAACCTAAGTGTCTCTCTCTATATATATGTATATATATAGGGTTGGCCAAAAAGTTTGCTGGGTTTTTGCATAACATCTTATGTGTATATACACACACATACACACACACATATACACACACACACACACATATACACACATATATGTATGTATACACACACACACACACACAATGAAATACTCCTCAGCCATTAAAAAGAATGAAATTTGCAGGAATATGGATGAACTTGGAGGGCATCATGCTAAGTGAAATAAGTCAGAGAAAGACAAATTACTGTATGATATCACTTATATGTAGAATCTAAAAAAATACAATAGACTAGTGAATATAGCAAAAAGAAGCAGACTCACAAATACAGAAAATAAACGAGTGGTTACCATGGGGAGGATGGGAGGAGAATATAGGGGTGGGGGAATGGGACGTACAAACTATTGGGTGTAAGATAGATAGCCAATATTTTGTAATAACTGTAAATGGAAAGTAACCTTTAAAATTCATAAAAAGAAAAAAAAGAAGGAATAGAAATCAGTATAGAAGAGCATAAGTACTAAAATCATTTAATATCTTTTACTTAAAAGAATTTATACAATTTTAGAGTTTAAAAACAATTTAGAGATCCACTAATTCAAATGTTCCATTTGCAAAAAGAGGAAAATAATTTCCAAAAAGATTAAAATCTGTCCAAGGTCAAAGAGCACAGTGGCAGAGCTTGAGTTTAACTGGGTATTTTGATTGCTGGCTGAGATATCTTCCTATCTATCTTTGTAATTTCTCTCATTGTAAAAGTGCAAATGATATGGTTCAAGAATACAATAATAACACCTTACAAAACCATTTTCAAGGAAATTAAGTGTTTATTCAAACATTAGTTTTGATAATAATATTGGTCCAAAGAAAGGCAAATGTTTCAGCTCTATCTTGCTATTAAAATCTCTTCATGAGTAGGAAGAGAACTGGGGAATTTGAATTGCTATCTCTACAATAAAAATGTACATAAGAGAGATAAATGAGTGGGCATGAGGGAGAGGCCATCAGTTAATAATCACTATCTCTCTCCATGTTAAGTTAGGCCACAGCAAGAAGTTGGTTGCTTCTTAGAGAAGCTCTGCTTGCAGAAGCAGAAATCAGTGTTTGGGACAAAGTAGATGGAAATATGGAGGGGAAAAGTGTACTTATTGATCTCTAAATAGATTGGGAAGTCTTGGTAAAGTGAACCATGTGAATTCTTTGACAAAGGCTCAGTGTGATTGTGGTGGTTGTTTTTATCCAACACATTAGCCTGACTCAGAATGTTACTATCCTCTTGTAAATGAAGCACAGTAAAATCTGAAGAGATACTGTATATAAAAAGTCTTTCTAATTCAAAGTTAAAAATCATTTCCCTAAAATTCTTTTTTCCCTAGTATCTGTTGTTGAACAAATATCAGGAGACATTTAAAGTTGTAATACAATATGAAAATGGATGCCAATGATGTAATTGTCTGATAAAATCCAAACTACTTGAAGAATTGAAATTAATTTATACTAAATCATTATCTTTTTATGGCAGGCAGATGTTGGGGTTATGGTTTTAGTGAACTTTGGGTTCTTTTCATTCACAGATAAGAAACTGCTTTTTAATAAATTGAGAAGCTAAGGTCTAACCCTTCTGGCAGCAGATTGGCTTTCTAATTATCCTAGTAATAGATCTAAATTATTATTCAATGTAGGTCTGCATCCTACTGTTAGTGGGTCATAATATCCCTCATGATTCGTACTTTTTTCCTGTTTTAGTAAAAGATTTGCCATCTGCAGATAATTCAAGTTCATTGTCTAAATTTTAAAAATAACATTGATATGGTTAGGAAGTTATTCATGCATTTGAAAGGATCCACAAGTGACCTAGGAGACAGACAGCTGATTTCTTTTTAAGATTCATTCTCCCTCTTCTCCTGAAAAGATAACATGAGAAGTTTCATATCACAACACATTATGTTTACTTTCTTAATTTTTCTTTCACTCTGATATATACAATATTTCTGTTAGTTTTGTTTCTTTCTTTTTTTTTTTTTTTTACATTCCATGGGCTTTATTGCAACATGGGTTTAGATGCAAATTCGTTCCACCTATTAACTGGACTCATATAAGATTTGGAATTCTTCAGGTTCTTGAGAGTCAGGAGCCATTTGCAGTAGAGGCAATAACAGCATTGGCTTGATTATGGATTCTTTTTTTTTTTTTTTTGCGGTACACGGGCCTCTCACTGTTGTGGCCTCTCCTGTTGTGGAGCACAGGCTCCGGACGCGCAGGCTCAGCAGCCATGGCTCACGGGCCCAGCTGCTCCACAGCATGTGGGATCTTCCCGGACCGGGGCACGAACCCACATCCCCTGCATCGGCAGGTGGACTCTCAACCACTGCGCCACCAGGGAAGCCCTGATTATGGATTCTTGAAACCTGAATTAGTTTCAGAAGTAAATTAATCCCTAAGTAATATATATATATATATATATATATATATATGTTTTCTTTTAAAGATTCTTTTCCATTATAGGTTATTATAGGACATTTAATATAGTTCCCTGTGCTATACAGTAGGTCCTTGTTGGTTATCTATTTTATACATAGTAGTGTGTACATGTTATTCCCAAACTCCTAATTAATCTCTTCCTCCCTCCCCTGCTATCCCCTTTGGTAACCATATGTTTTCTTTCTATGTCTGTGAGTCTATTTCTGTTTTGTAAATAAGTTCATTTATATCATTTTTTAGATTCCACATATAAATTATATCCTATGATATTTGTCTTTCTCTAACTTACTTCACTTAATATGATAACCTCTATGTTCACCCATGTTACTACAAATGGCATTATTTCATTCTTTTTTATGGCTGCATAATATTCTATTGTGTATGTATAGCACGTCTTCCTTTTCCATTCATCTGTCAATGGACACTTAGGTTGCTTCCATGTCTTGGCTATTGTAAATAGTCCTGCTATGAACACTGGAATCTATGTATCTTTCTAAATTAGAGTTTTCTTTGGATATATGCCCAGGAGTGAAACTGCAGGATCATATGGTGACTCTATTTTTAGTTTTTTAAAGAACCGCCGTACTGTTCTCCATAGTGGCTATACCAATTTACATTCCCACCAGCAGTGTGGAGAGTTCCCTATTCTCCACACCCTACCCCTTAACTGGCAGAAGTGATCTCATTGGTTTAACATTGCTATTCCTCAATTTCCACGTTAGCATCAACTACTCTAGTTTTCTGTCTCTGACTGTGATTATAAGGTTTGTAATCAATACTGTGGCCAGAATAAAAACATGAGCCCTTCCAAGAACACAGTATATCTTTCCATCTGTTTGTATCATCTGCAGTATCTTTCACCAGTGTCTTATAGTTTTTGGAGTACAGGTCTTTTGCCTCCTTAGGTAGGTTTATTCCTGTGTATTTTATTCTTTTCTCATGTGATGATAAATGGGATTGTTTCCTTAATTTCTCTTCCTGATATTTCATTGTTAGTATATTGAAATGCAACAGATTTCTGTATATCAATATTGTTAAAGAATTCACATTGTTAAAATGACTGTACTACCCAAGGAAATCTACAGATTCAATGCAATTCCTATCCAATTACCAATTGGCATTCCTTTACAGAATTAGAACAAAAAATTTTATTTGTATGGAAACACAAAAGACCCTGAATAGCCAAACAATCCTGAGAAAGAAGGACAAAGCTAGAGGACATGCTCCCTGACTTCAGACTATACTACAAAGCTATAGTCATCAAAAGAGTATGGTACTGGCACACAAACAGAAATATAGATCAATGGAACAGGATAGAGAGCCTAGAAATAAACCTACACACCTATCATCAGTTAATCTATGACAAAAGAGGCAAGAACATACAATGAAGAAAAGACAGTCTCTTTAATAAGTGGTTCTGGGAAAACTGAACAGCTACATGTAAAAGAATGAAATTAGAACATTCTGTAACACCATATACAAAGATAAACTCAAAATGGATTAAAGACCTAAATATAAGACCAGATACTATAAAACACCTAGAGGAAAACATAGGCAGAACACTCTTTGGCATAAATCACAGCAGTATTTTTTGGATCCCTCTCCTAGAGTAATGGAAATAAAAACAAAAAACAAACTGGGAACTAATTAAATTTAAAAGCTTTTGCACAGCCAAGGAAACCATAAATAAAACAAAAAGACAACCTACAGAATGGGAAAAAATATTAGCAAATGATGCTACTGACAAGGGATTAATTTTCAAAATATACAAACAGCTCATACAGCTTAATACCAAAAAAAAAACCCAATCATAAAATGGGCAGAAGACCTAAAAACACATTTCTCCAAAGAAGACATGCAAATGGCCAACAGGCACAAGAAAAGATGCTCAGTATTGCTAATTATTAGAGAATGCAAATCAAAAGTACAATGAGGTATCAACTCACACCAGTCAGAATGGCCATCACCGAAAAGTCTACAAATAATAAATGCTGGAGAAGGTGTGGAGAAAAAGGAACCCTCCTACAGTGATATATACAATATTGTGACTGGATGAATTTTTATTTTTTTATAATTATGAAATTGAATAAAATTCCTATAGTAATAAGGCATCAAATTATATAGAGGACTGCTCAGTGAATACTTTAATGTCACCTCTTTGACAGAAACTAGATTTTGAATTTCACCATCACCTACACTCCCCCACTCTCAGTTTATTCATCTTTAAATGAAAGTAAAAATATTTTATCTTCTTGAGACATCAAGAGCCTTAAGAAGTACCCATTTTGGTCTGGTAATTCTAATTTTCTGGGACTACCTTAAGAAAAAAATGTGTAATTTTTTGAAATGACATATAAATATTCTGATTGGAGAAAAATTAGACTAACAAAAATTTTAAAATCTAATATCTATGTATATGACAACCGTTACATAACTAATAATACCACTGCAAAATGGAATACTAGGAAGGCATAAAAAAAGTCATGTTTAAAAGTATTAATAAGATGAGAAACACCATAATATTATAAATGACAGGTTAAATAATCTAAAACTGTGAGACTAGTATATTTTTATAGCATTATTGAATATTCAATTATTTTAAAAATATATTACATAGATTAAGCACACACCAGTACATTTCTGTAACTGTATATTATAAAAATTTTAAGAGTTAATGTGAAATGCCTTTTCTCAGAATAAAAAATCAAATATGGTAGTAATGGATTTCCACTTCAAAATATGATGGAGTACTTTGTAGCAGACCAATGGTTCTATCAAGAATACCTAGAAAAACAATAATAATGTCAAAATACTTTTTGACGTAGCATATACTATAAAATGAAAAATCCATTACATATATGCATACACATATACATGTGTGTATGTATATATATGTGTGTGTATGTATGCTTGTATGTACATATACATGAAGAAACTGGGAAGCAAATTGTAGGTAGAACATAAAGAAAATATAAAAAGGGAAATTATAAAGATATAGTAGAAATCAATAGAAAAAAACGGACAGTAGGAAAAAAATCAATCAATCAAAGAGTTGGTTCTTGGAAACTGATAGTAAAATTGATAAAAAGAACAGACTTAACAAAAAAAAACTATGAGAGGATGTACAAGCAAAAAATTTTAGAAATGAAGACCATTAACATAGATTCTACAGATATTAAATAGGTATGTTTTTATAATTTAAAAAACTTTATCCAATATATCTGATAATTTACTTATTTGTTTAAATTGAACTATAGTTGAGTTACAATATTATATTAGTTTCAGGTGTACAACACAGTAATTCAATATTTTTATAGATTATACTCCAATGTTATTATAAAATATTGACTGTATTTCCTGTGCTGTATATTACATCCTTATAACTTACCTACTTTACATCTAGTAGCTTTATACCTCTTAATTCCCTTCACCTACATTGCCCCTCCCTCCACTCCTCTTCTCTCTGGTAACTACTAGATAATTCTCTGTATCTGTGAGTCTATTTCTGTTTTGTTACACTTGTTCATTTTGTTTTTTTAGATACCACATATAAGTGAAAACATACAGTATTTGTCTTTCTCTGTCTGACTTATATCACTAAAAGTTATACCCTTCAGGTCCATTCATGTTGTTCCAAATGGAAAAATTTTATTCTTTTTTTATGGCTAATACTCCATCGTATATACATGTACCACATCTTCTTTATCCATTCGTCTATCAGTGGACACTTAGGCTGCTTCCATATCTTGGCTGTTGTAGATAATGCTGCCATGAACACTGGGGTACATATATTGTTTTAAACTAATAGTCATTTAAGTTCAAAAGCATTCTAAAAGCTCTTCATGTTTTACTTCCCTTCACAATGTTTTATGTTTTGGCGTCATATTTTACATCTTTAAGTGTATCCCTTAACTGATTATTGTATTTATAGTTGATTTTACCAGTGAGATTTTTTCCTTCATATTTATTCTTATTTCTTGTTATAGTCTTCTTTTTCACTTAAAGTGGACCCTTTAACATTTCTTGTAACACCAGTTTAGTGGTGATGAACTTTTAGATTTTGCTTGTCTGGGAATATTTTTGTCTCTCCTTCAATCCTGAATAATAATAGCCTTGCTGGATACAGTACATGAATATTCTTGACTGGGCAATTCAACTCACAGATAAAAATTTAATAGGAATGTATACACCAATATACATGTAGAAGTACTTCCCAGAAGCACTATTGTAGTAGAAAAAAATGGAAACAATCTAAATACCCATGAAATGAAAGATAGATAACTAAATCACGGTATATTTGTACAATAGAATACTACCTAATAATTTGAATGACCTATATAGCTACATGCAAGAACACAGATAAATTTGGAGTGAAAAAGTAAGACCTGAAAGAGTATAAACATCATGATTCCAAATATAAAATTTAAAAACAGACAAAACTAACCTGTGATGCCAGAAGTCAGAGGCTAGTTTTGGGGAAGGACATGATGATGGCTTCTATTGTGTGGTCAACCTTACTTTTCTCATTCTGAGTGATTGCTATATGGATGTGTTCATTTGTGGAAATCCATTGAGTTCTATACTTCCAAAATGTGCACTTTATGTATGTATATTATACCTCAATAAAAAGTGTATCCTTAAAATGATAACGAAATATATCTCTCTCACAGTTTTTTTAGGTGGCCTAAATGAAGCCATGTATAAGAAAGCACTCTGTAGTTTACGAAGCTCTGGCAACATTACTATTGTTGCACAGGAAATGTGATTGCTTAGCTATGAGCGTGTGGGTTCATAATATGAATTCTGACCCAGTAAAATATCACCTTGTACACCCCTGACCTCTTTTCAAATTTTCTTTCTTGGCTGTGTTTAGAGAACAGCTTGAATCCCACTGAAATTCTCTTCTCAGCTCTGTGAATGCCAAGAGAGTCATTTTAATATGCTGTCCCCAGATTCACCTTCAGAAGAAAGCAACTCTGCTTCCCCAGAATAAAGTTTCAGGAGGGAAAATGGGTTAAGTATTGCATTGATCTTTAGGATCACTACCTACTTCTAGTTCTTCCACTCTCTCAGGACAAATGAAATTCTGAGACAAGTGGTAACAGAGGAACTGCCAGCAAATATTAAAAAGAGCTTGCAATTAGCAAGAAGACACAAAGAATGCCCTTAGAATCTTTCTTTAGAAAGAACTATAATAAAACTGGACTTTGGAATCAGGATGCATGAAGCAAAATTCCAGCTTCACCAGATATATGCAGGTAAACTAGTTTTGTTTTTTAACTTTCCAAGATTCCTTTTCAGTAAAATGAGAATAATCATCTAAGTTTGCTAGCAGATTAAATAAATTATTACATGTAGAGTGATAGAAAAGTGCTTGGAAATTGCAAATGTTCAAGATCGTTACCTAACAAATCTGCAACAGACAAAACCTAAAATTCAGTTTATTGACTTGAAATTGGTGCTCCTGATTGACATTCAGCTCTCCTCCTCAGTCACAGTACTTTCCTTCTTGAGATTCAGCCAACAACCAGAAGCTGGTTGTTTCTAAGATTTCTAAACTTAACTGTCTTAAGCTTGTATAAAAGGAAAAGAGCAGGAAGGATTGCATGTGGCAATCTGTGAAGCAGTTTACATCATTTTTATCCATTCCTTTCTCTTAAACCTGGGCATGTCAACTTACCTAACTGAAAGGGAGGGTGGGAAAGGTAGTCCAGCCATGTGCCCAGGAAGAAAAGAGTAAGGGAGTTGGAAAACACCTACCTGGTTTCTGCCTTAGTCTCTCTGTTTCATTCAACCTCCCTTACAGATAATTACAGTTCTTTAGTAGCTCAGCTGTGAAAAAATATATAGCCAAAGGTAAGCACTATATACTTAATTAAGCAAAATTATGTTCTAATTACATTGGTAGGATGGGGTGAAACGGCAGAAGGAAACGTGTGCATTAGTGTCTGTGGGATTGAAGGTTATAAGAGAGCTAATTTTTATAATTTACACTTGGAAGTCAGTAACGAATATGTAAAACTGAAAAATTCAAGAAATATTTGTAATAATATGTCACTTAGAACAAAAGTAAAAACAAAGAGGAACAGCTAAAAGGAATTGAAAGTAACTGTCTCAGAGTAGTAAGAATAAGGAGTAGGGAAGGATGAGTCGACGTCTTGCTACTGAACACGATAAAGTTATTAAGATAATTTGACTTTTCAGCCTTTTTGACCATGTTGATGTATTATTTTGATTAAATCAAAATAAAAAGAATGGATAGAACCAATAACATTAGGAAACCATGAGAGCTCATCAGATTAACATGTCAGTCAGCATGAAACTTGGGCACATCTAGGTGATAGAGATTTAAATTCTTGTGACTACAACAGACAGAAAGGAAAGGAAGTAGGATGTGAGAGAGGTTCAGACAGAGAACAATGACTGAGAGCATACGGAGAAGTTTTTGTGTCTCTAGGGGATGCCCTGATCATGCAAGATGGAGAATTTTGTGGGGGTGGTCATGCCTGCCCTTTCTCCCTGTGTTGTGGTTACACAGAATAAATAAATATAGTTTCAGAACCCAAGTTGTGTCAACTGTTCTGCCAATTGATATTCTATACTGGAATATTATGATGCTTGCTCTTCTGTTGACTTTTGTGAATAGGTTTAACTTGTAGCATTTGTAGCTGCCTTGACTGTGATTCTTAACCTTGACTGTTTTCGGAACATTGACCCCACCAGACAAGGTTAATATTTTCTAACTTCACTGTTTTTATAATTGGGGGAAAAACGTCCATTACATGGACATTCACTTGGAAGAACTTCAAGTGTGTTTAATATAGCCATCAAAAATAATAGGAAAATACTAAAAATGATTTAAGAAAAGCCAACTGGGTAGTGGAGAACCAAACAATCTTGCCAAGGTCAGTTCTCAGACCAGTTGACTATTAGATTCTTTTAATGAAGTCATACTTTGCAGCAACTACAAAGGGTAAGAAAATTAAAAGATTCATGACATACCATGGAACATACAAACATAAACCTTTAATAAAGACAAGGGATACAATACAGCAAGAAAAAGAAAGTATCAGGCAGGTTCCAGGCATCCAAGCATAGCTTCTAAAGTCCTCTCAGTCACACAGGATAAGCTTCACTCCAGATCACAAATCACTAAGATATATACAAGAGGTCTCAGTCTCAGGGAAACGCAAACACATGTTTACTGCGAGGTCAATGGTCATCTATATGGCCCTTACCAGTTAGCCAGACCCAGCTATGTAATCAGAAAAACAGGTTTAGATCATCAAGCAATATATTTTCTATAACAGTTTAGACAAGCTGGTACAAGATGTCTTTAGGGAAGTTTGGTCTTAGCACATTACAAATCATTAGCTCAAATGTTTCCTTATCTTGTCCAACAGTCAATATTAGGGTTGGGTCCAGATATCTCTAGGGATAAGCATAATGTTACCACTGATGATATGTAAGCCAAATCTATACTGATGCAGACATAAATTAGTCCTAAGATATTTTTAAAGAAACAGGGCCAGAGTAGATGCATAATGGAAAACATTTAGCTTTGTGGGGTTTACATACATAAATCTCAACCTTCAATATAAAAATGTGTGTATGTTTTACTGATGCTGCTTTGTTTTTAAAATTTCCTCTATGAATTCAGATAATTGCAATACTAAACTAGAGAGCGGGAAAAGTTGCAAAATGAGTAACGGACATTAAGAAGGAGGGGAATATAATATATAAACTGTATTTATATGTAAATATAAAAAAGTTCTCTTTTACACTGAAGAGTATAATTTTCAATACCAATTTTAAGATATCATGCCATTTCCTATATATGTTAAAATATGATCCAGAGAAGTAGCCATGAAATAGTTGCAGAGAGAAAAAATACAATGGCAGCTCTAAGATGCCCCAGTGGAAAAGGAAGTTGACTGATGAAGTTTTAGACCATGTTAGCCCTGGCTAAAAACAAATCTTAGGAATTTGGGAAACAGAATAATTGCTATAATTTTCACCTATGGAGTTTCAAACAAAGGACATTCAAAAGCTTTATTTCTTCTTAATTTTCAGTGAATAATCATTTAATAATTGCAAAGATTAAATGCTGAAAGACACTAACAAAAGCTTTCAACAAGTTTGAAAGCTTAAATGAATACAACAGCATGAGACATTAGCTAAAATTTGCCAGCTTCAAAGTCAATTACTAGAGATGGACATAGAGTACTTGCTTTACTATATCAACCTTGAGAAAGAATATTTAGGATAATAAACATTAAATATTTATTGGGTTTTGTTTCTATCAAATTTTGCTTTAATTATATAATATTTTTCTGTTATAGTTACATTGTGGTTGTTTCCTAATGACAAAATTTTATTTCATCTGAAGATCTTAATTTGTCTGAGCATTCATTTGGAAGATGAAATTGTGTCACCTAAGTTAAGGCTAATAACTCATATTGAATATTTTGTCCTGTAATCTAATGAGTTAGAAGAGTACTGCATAAAACAATATGCTACTAAACAACAAGTGGATCACTGAAGAAATCAAAGAGGAAATAAAAAAATACCTAGAGACAAATGAAAACAAAAACACGATGATCCAAAACCCATGGGATGCAACAAAAACAGTTCTAAGAGGGAAGTTTATAGCAATAAAAGCTTCCCTCAGGAAACAAGAAAAATCTCAAATAAACAACCTAACTTTACAGCTAGAGCAACTGGAGAAAGAAGAATAAACCCAAAGTTAGTAGAAGGAAAGAAATCATAAATATCAGAGCAGAAATAAATGATAGAGACTAAAAAAACAAAGAAGATCAATGAAAAAAGATCAATGAAACTAAAAGCTGGCTCTTTAAAAAGATAAACAAAATTGATAAACCTTTAGCCAGAATCATCAAGAAAAAAAGGGACACAGCAAAGGAAACCATAAAAAAACAAAAAGACAGCCCTCAGAATGGGAGAAAATATTTGCAAATGAAATAACCGACAAGGGATTAATTTCCAAAATATATAAACAGTTCATGCAGCTCAATATCAAAAAAACAAATAACCCAATCATAAAATGGGTGGAGGATCTAAATAGACATTTCTCCAAAGAAGAAATATAGATGGCCAAAAGGTACATGAAAATATGCTCAACATCACTAATTATTAGAGAAATGCACATCAAAACTACAATGAGATATCACCTCACAACAGTCAGAATGGCCATCATCAAAAAATCTACAAACAATAAATGCTGGAGAGGGTGTGGAGTAAAGGGAATCCTTCTACACTGTTGGTGGGAATGTAAATTGATACAACCACTATGGAGAACAGTATGGAGGTTCCTTAAAAAATTAAAAATAGAACCGCCACATGACCCAGCAATCCCACTCCTAGGCATATACCTGCAGAAAACCATAATTCAAAAAGATACATGCACCCCAATATTCATTGCAGCACTATTTACAATAGCCCAGACATGGAAGCAACATAAATGTCCATCATCAGAGGAATGGATAAAGAAGATGTGGTACATATATACAATAGAATATTACTCAGCCATTATAAAAAACAAAATAATGCCACTGACAGCAACATAGAGACTGTCATACTGAATGAAGTAAGTCAGATACAGAAAGACGAATATGATATTGCTTATATGTGCAATCTAAGAAAAAAGGTACAGGGCTTCCCTGGTGGCGCAGTGGTTGAGAGTCCGCCTGCCGATGCAGGGGACACGGGTTCGTACCCCGGTCCGGGAAGATCCCACATGCCTTGGAGCGGCTGGGCCCGTGAGCCGTGGCCGCTGAGCCTGCGCATCCAGAGCCTGTGCTCCGCAACAGGAGAGGCCACAACAGTGAGAGGCCTACATATAGCAAAAAATAAAAAATAAATTTAAAAAAGGTTACAAATGAACTTATTTACAAAACAGAAGTAGAGTCACAGATGTAGAAATCAAATTTATGGTTACCAGGGGATAAGGGGGGAGGGATAAATTGGGAGATTGGGATTGAATATACACACTACTATATATAAAATAGATAACTAATAAGAACCTACAGTATAGCACAGGGAACTCTACTCAATACTCTGTAATGGCCTATATGGGAAAAGAATCTAAAAAAAAGTGCATATATGTATATGTATAACTGATTCACTTTGCTGTGTACCTGAAACTAACACAACATTATAAATCAACTATACTCCAATAAAAATTTTAAAAAGAAAAGAAAAAAAAGGGAGAACACCCAAATCATTAAAGTTAGAAATGAAAAAGGAGAAGTTATAACCAACACCACAGAAATACAAAGAACAATAAGAGACTACTACAAGCAACTATACACCAATACAGTGGACAAACTAGAAGAGATGGACAAATTCTTAGAAGGGTACAATCTCTCAAGACTGAACCAGGAAGAAATAACAAATATGAACAGACCAACTGTAAGTATTGAAATTGAGTCTGTGATTTAAAAACTCCAACAAACAAAAGTCCAGGATCAGATGGCTTCACAGGCAAATTCTACCAAACACTTAGAGAAGAGTTAAGACGCAGCCTTCTGAAACTATTCCAAAAAATTGTAGAGGAAGGAACACTTCTAAATTCATTCTATGAGGCCACCATTACCCTGACACCAAAACCAGACACAGATACCACAAAGAAAGATTATAGGCCAATAACACTGATGAACATAGATGCAAAAATCCTCAACAAAATACTAGCAAACCAAATCCAACAATACATTAAAAGGATCGTACACATGATAAATGGGATTTATCCCAGGGATGCAAGGATTTTTCATTATCCACAAATCAATCAGTGTGATACACCACATTAACAAATCAAAGAATCAAAAACCATACAATCATCTCAATAGATGCATAAAAATCTGATAAAATGCAACATCCATTTATGGAAAAAACTCCAGAAGGTGGGCACAGAGGGAACCTACCTTAATATCACAAAGGTAATATTTTTCATATATGGATAATGAAAAAACCCACAGTTAACATCATACTCAACAGTGAAAAGCTGAAAGCATTTCCTCTAAGATCAGGAATAAGACAAGGATATCTACTCTCACCACTTTTATTCAACATAGTTTTAAAAATCCTAGCTACAGCAATCAGAGAAGAAAAAGAAATGAAAGGGATCCAAACTGGAAAAGAAAAAGTAAAACAGTCACTATTTGCAGATGACATGATACTATACATAGAAAATCCTAAGATGCTACCAGTTTGATAAAGTTGCAGGATACAACATTTATACAAAGAAATCCGTTGCATTTCTATACATTAAAAACAAAAGATCAGAAAGAGAAATTAAGGAAACAATCTCATTTCATCACATCAAAAAGAATAAAATACCTAGGAATAAACCCACCTAAGGATGCAAAAAACCTATACTCCAAAAACTATGAGAGGCTGATGAAAGAAATTGAAGATGACACAAATAAATGGAAAGGTATACTTGGATTGGAAGAATCACTATTGTCAAAATGACTGTACTACTCAGAGCAGTCTACTGATTCAATGCAAATCCTATCAAATTGGAAATGGTGTTTTTCACAGAACTACAACAACAAAAGAATTTAATCTGTATGGAAACACAAAAGACCCCAAAAAGCCAAAGCAATCTTGAGAAAGAAAAAATGTAGATGGAGGAATCAGACTCCCTGAATTCATACTATACTATAAAACTACAATAATCAAAACAGTATAGTACTGGCACAAAAACAGAAATATATCAATAGATCAATGGAACAGGATAGAAAGCCCAGAAATAAACCCATGCACCTATAATCAATTAATCCTCAACATAGGAGGCAAGAATATACAATGGAGAAAAGACAGTCTCTTTAATAAGTGGTCCTGGGAAAACTAGACAGCTACATGTAAACGAATAAAAGTACAGCATTCTCTAACGTGGTACACAAAAGTAAGCTCGAAATGGTTTAAAGACCTAAATGTAAGGCCGGATACTATAAATCTCCTAGAGGAAAACATAGGCAGGACACTTTGACATAAATCACAGCAATATCTTTTTGGTTCTGTCTCCTGGAGTAATAGAGATCCAAACAAAAATTTTCAAATGTGACCTAATTAAATTTAAAAGCTTTTGCACAGCCAAGGAAACCATAAACAAAACAAAAAGACAACCTGCAGAATGGGAGAAAATACTTGCAAATGATGCTACCGACAAGGGATTAATTTCCAAAATACACAAACAGCTCAGGCAGCTCAATATCAAAAAAACAAACAACCCAATCGAAAAATAGACAGAAGATCTAAATATAGACTTCTCCAATGAAAACATACAGATGGCCAAAAGGCACATGAAAAGATGCTCAGCATCAATAATTTTTAAAGAAACACAAATCAAAACTCCAATGAGGTAACACCTTACTCCAGTCAGGGCAGTCATCATCAAAAGTCTACAAATAATAAATGCTGGAAAAGGTATGGGAAAAAAAGGAACGCTCCTACACTGTTTGTGGGAATATAAATTGGTGCAGCCACTACACAGAACAGTATGGAGGATCCTTAAAAAACTAAAAGTAGAGCTACCATATGATCTTGCAATCCCACTCCTAGGCATACATCCAGAGAAAACCATAGTTCAAAAAGATACATGGGTGGCAAACCAGACCAGCCGCATGGCTGCGGGTTGCTCAGCGTCTCCGCGGTCGAAGGCGGCCTCAGACGCGCCGGTGGTGGGACCAGCCGGCGTCTTGCCTTGCCTAGAATTGCCTACCTACGTGGCCGCTTGTGCGCTCGTGAACAGCCGCTACTCCTGCCTGGTGGCGGGGCCGCACCGAAGACACATCGCACTGTCGCCGCGCTACCTTAACAGGAAACGCACCGGTATCCGAGAACAGCTCGATGCCAAGCTCCTGCGCTATTCCGAGAGCCTTTTAGGTGTACCCATTGCTTATGATAACATCAAAGTAGTGGGTGAATTAGGAGATATTTATGATGATCAAGGACACATTCATCTTAACACTAAAGCAGATTTTATTTTCTGCCCTGAACCAGGGCAAAAACTTATGGGTACAGTTAATAAAGTGTCTTCCAGCCACATTGGCTGTTTAGTACACGGGTGCTTCAATGACTCCATTCCTAAACCTGAGCAGATGCCAGCCGAGCAGTGGCAGACTCTGGAGATAAACATGGGTGATGAACTAGAATTTGAAGTATTTCGTTTAGACTCAGATGCTGCTGGAGTATTCTGCATGCGGGGAAAACTAAATACCACTAGTTTACAAACGAAGTGCTCTGCAGTTTCTGAAGGAGTAACAGAAACTGGCACTGAAGAAGCTACTGTAAAACCTCAAAAGAAGAAAAAGAATAAGAACAAAGACCCAGAGCCATATGAAGTGGAAAGTGGTACCACAGAGCTAGCAGATTTTGCAGATGTTACCATGAAGGAAGAGACAGATCTGCAGATTAATAACAATGTGAATGGCCTCTGGGAGGAAGAGCCGAAGAAGAAGAAAAAGCATCAGGACCCTGTTTTCCAAGGCAGTGACTCCAGTGGTTACCAAAGTGACCATAAAAAGAAAAAAAGAAAAGAAAGCACAGTGAGGAGGCTGAATTTACACCACTTTTGGAACATGCACCACTTTTGGAACATGCACCTAAAAAGAAAAGGGAAAAGTAATTTTCTTTAGTGCATTTTAAGTATGATTTGGTTTTTTTAAAAATTGATTTACACAAAACAGATGACTAAAGTTTGAACTATGAAATGTTTTGTATTCCAATACTTTGCAAAACAGGGAACATTTGATGAGGAGTTGAGTTTTTGGTGCTAAAATTACAAAACAGATAAATTTGGGAAATGCCGGTATTATTAAAGTGCCGTTTTACTATATACAGAATAGAAAGGTAAGAGCTGCCCTCAATCTCAACTCCTTCATTCTTCCAGGGTATACATTCTAAATAAAATGATTTCTACAGTCTGCAAAAGGACTTTTAAAATACAATGTTATTTCATATCATACAGAATGAGTTTTGAGCTTGGGTTTTTTGGTTTTTTTGTTGTTGTTACAGGTTTCACATTTAGTCATGATGTTACATGACATGCTATTTTGCTTTGTTTAAATTACCAGTTTTAGGATTTCTTTTATCATGGCTATTACAGTATTTCTACTGTTTAACTTAGAATGGTTTGCCAAAGGAGTTTCTGACGTTTCCAGAGCTCTTAAAACCTTGCCACTACTGACTGTGTGGTAGGAAACAATATTCACTATTCTTTTCTTCTAGGTGCATGTATGTTGTTTTCCTTTTTCTCTCAGTCTAAGAGGTTGATGGAGAGGCTGTTTTCTGACACTTGTTCATTTGTGCCTCAACCATTCTGCTTTTGTTGTGTGTTGGAGAGGAGGAGTCTGCTGAAGACAGGAAAAATGTGATTCTGACTAGTGGGGAATTTCCCTACTTTTAATATTTGAGTTAAGCTACTAGAAATTATTATGAAGAGAAAACAGCTATTCACTGCTTTCACTGAGAAAATGTGGAATATGTCTTAACTATTGGAAAACAGTGAAGAATGAAATGACAAGCTGGTTCAGCCTGATAATCAATGCAAGGTTGTATTCATTCATTTAACAGGTATTTGATGATCTGTGTGTAAAACATATTCTAGTGAGGTCCAGGGGTATAATGGCAAACAAGGCAGAAATAATTCCTTCCCTCATGGAATGTCATAGGAAAAACAGATGCACATACACAATATAAGTAAGAAAATACAGAAAATTACTACACAATATAAGTAAGAAAATACAGAAAATTACTAATTGTGGTAAGTGCTACAGAGAAAAAGAAGATTGTCTACTCACTGTTAGTTGTGATCCATGGCAGTCATTTTCATTGCCATTTATCTAGTATCAGACATAGTACTGGTCTTACATTGTTTAATGTTTGTTAATGTATGGGTTCCCATAGTAGTAGATCCAATCTGTAATGACAGAACATAGAATTTAGAGAGTGGCAGTCATTCACAATGTTTGTCTACAAGCACATGTGCCAGACAGTGGAAATGTGCAGGCCAGTATCTTTCCTTATCATTAGGTTCATGTGAGTATTTAGCCCTCAAAATATAGCTAGTCCAAATGGAGATGAGGTATCAGTATAAAATACACATCAGATTTTGAAGATGTACAAAGAAAGAATGTAAAATATCTCAATTTTGTATATTAGTGAGATTATAATATTTTGGTACAGTGGGGTAAATAAAATGTTACAATTAAAAAAAAAAAGATACATGCACTCCAATGTTCATTACACCACTGTTTACAATAGCCAAGACATGGAAGCAACCTAAGTGCCCATCAACAGATGAATGGATAAAGAAGATGTTACAATACATGTATAATGGAATATTACTCAGCCATAAAAAAGAATGAAATAATGCCATTTGCAACAACATGGATGGACCTAGAGATTATCATACTAAGTGAAGTAAGCCAGACAAACATCATATGATATCATTTATATGTGGAATCTAAAAAAATCATACAAATGAACTTATTTACAAAAGAGAAAGAGCCTCACAGACATAGAAAACAAACTTATGGTTACCAAAGTGGTAAGAGAGTTGGGGGAGGGATAAATTAGGAGGTTGGGATTAACATATGTAATATATGTAAAATAGATAATCAACAAGACCTAGTATAATAACCTCTAAGGGAAAAGAATCTGAAAAAGGAATATATATATATATATATATATATAACTGAATCACTGTGCTGCACACCTGAAACATGATTTTGTAAATCAACTACACTTCAATTAAAAAAAGAGTACTCTGATCCCTTGAAAGGAAAAGCATGTGCAAGTATTTTTTTCAATGAAAATATATACATAAGAGTTCTTTTATCTTACCAAGTAAAGAGTCAACAATTAAAATATCTGACGTAACTGTATACATTTTTCCATTACTGCTATAAACAACTACCACAAATTTGTCTTACACAACAAAAATAGATTATAAGTCTGGAGGTCAGAAGTGTGGCGTAAGTCTCCCTGGGGTAAAATCAAGGAGTTCATGTTTTTCTGGAATCTCAAGAGGGAATCCATTTCCTTGTTTTCCCAGCTTCCAGTGGCTGCCTGTATTCCTTGGCTTATGGTCCCTTCCTCCATTCTCAAGGCCAGCACCTGTGGGTCAAGTCCTTCTCACACTGCATCATTCTGTCCTCTTCTTCTGCCTCCCTGTTCCACTTCTAAGGATCCTTGTGATTACATTGCATCCGCCCCCAAATCCCAAATAATCTCCCTTTTTTAAGGTCAACTGATTAACAACCTTAACCCCATGTGCAACCTTAATTCCTTTTTGCCCTGTAAGGTAACATATTCACAACTTGCAGGAATTCGGACATGGATATCTTTGTGGGGCCATTATTCTGCCTTCCATGGTAACTAATATCATACCACTGCTATGCTTTTAATGGATATAAATCTACAGGCATTAAATTTTTTCTTCTGTTCTTATTATAATTTATTAATTTATACCCCATGATACAACAACACAATGTAACATGAAGGTACATTTGGTAGTAAAGGATGGCATTTAATAACTCATCAAATATTTATTGGGTGTTTACTATTAAGCAGACTGTTCTAGGAGCTGAGGATATAGCAGTAAAAATGAAATTAAAAACTTCTGTGGAGCTTATACTTTAATAGGAGAGACAAACAACAACATAAATAAAATACATAATACGTTAAGTACATTTGGAGAAGGGTAAAAAGTGTTTCATGTGTATGTAGATAATGGGGGCAAGGGATAAGAGGGAAGATTCCATGGGTTTTTTAGACTGAGGGACCAGGGAACCCTGACAGAACCATCTAGCCAGTTGACAGTTGTATAAATCTCACTTTGGTTAAAATGGCAATGGGTACAATAACCCTGAAATGGGTGCTTTCTTAGTGCAGCAAAGGCAGATGGAAAGCTGTCACTCTAAGAGAGGTGATTTGTGATGCAGCAGAAACCATGGCCTACCAGGCCAGCCTTTACATAGTACCTAATCAATAAGCCGATATCACCAGCAGTCAGTGGCACTCAAAGATGTGGTTCTCCGAAATGAGACAGAGACCCCTATGGCTCTAAAATGCCTACCCCAGTTTTACTACCCAGCTTTCATCCCCCATACTGTATTGCTTTTCTCACCAGGAAGTGAAAAACCTCCACTCAGTCTTCAAATGTTAGCAATAGAGGTCAATGAGGTGACATTTTAGTTTAAAACTTAATTCTGACAGAAGAAGATGATTCAAAAAGGACCTTGAAGTTGTTGCTCTAAGCAACTAGAAGAAAAGAGATTCCAGTTACTGGTTTAGGAAAGATTTTGAGAAGAGCAGATTTGGGGAGACTTTCAGCATTTTATGTTGGCTTTGAGTTTCCTGTCTGCTAGGGAAAAAGAGACATGATGAAATACGTGACTTAAGGCATCCAACCAACATTTCTTCAGGGAAGTAAAATTTTTTGTTAGAAGTGGCAACTTTTTTGCCACTGGTAATATCCATGAGGAAGGATTCTTTCTCAAGCAGACACTTGGTTTCTCTACAGACATTTCCTGACTCTTTTAGCATGAAGAATGACTTGTTTCATTATTTTGGGAAAAAAAAAATTAGGCATGCTTGGCTCCACTATGTTTCCTGGGGTGAATGTGGGAGGCATTTGGAAATCTTTTGCTTTTTCAAGAAAAGCCAGATTCTGCATTCATTTATGCAAAATCTTCCAGTTTTTAAATAGGATACCTAAGTAAGATATTTTAAAATACTGTTTAGGCTATCCTGAATTATGTCCTTTCATTGTCTACTGTTTGTGACTTTTATCCTACACCTAAACTGAGGTATCACAGTATAAATTATTGCTGACACAGCAGATGGTGAACTAAGCCAAATGAATTTATCTACCAATATGTCAGCAGTACGCTTGGCTTTTACTCATTAGGTGAAAGAATGTACTCGTAGCATCTTACAAAAATATTCCTTATTTGACTCAATAACAGGCCAATTACATTTCTGCAGTTGGTATTCCTGTGAATGAAAAATAAATTGTAGAAAAACCATATTGAATCTCTAGAGACAGAAAATAGTATATCTGTTTATATACCATGCTCAACTAATCCACCCCCAAAATATGTGATAGCTAGAGGTAGATATTTATTTCCTCTGCAATTTGTTTTTCATATTTATATTCATGCTATGTTTCATTATACAAAATTATGCAAAATTGTGGTGATAGTATGTCTTGTAAAAATGTTTGCTTTATTCCCTTTTAAATTATTCTTTTTCAGTGCATCATTGTTTAATAAAATTGAATTAATAAAAAAGAACCATCACTATAATCTCTATATTCTAACAGCAATTTATCAACTCTTGTACCTAATATAAAATTAGCATGTATATTATACCATATAAACTTGAGGAAAGAGTAAGTGGCAAGTAATTTTTAACTGTTGATATGCTAATAAACATCCCAGTATCATCCATTATTATGAATAGCTTTTTCATATTAAGATGCAGATTTCTTCCTTTTAATTAAACTACACGAGCACTGTGGTGTCGGTGGAGTCTGTAAATGTGCTTATATTGATGGGTACAAGTAGTAAACAAACCAGGAAATGATGGCTTGAGCTATGATTCTGAGGATTTGGGTCATTTTGATTTGTGCTCACAGTTACGCCTTTTATTTTATTTTATTTTTAAACACCTTTATTACAGTATAATTGCTTACAATGGTGTGTCAGTTTCTGCTTTATAACAAAGTGAATCAGTTATACACATACATATGTCCCCATATCTCTTCCCTCTTGCATCTCCCTCCCTCCCACCCTCCCTATCCCACACCTCTAGGTGGTCACAAAGCACTGAGCTGATCTCCCTGTGCTATGCAGCTGCTTCCCACTAGCTATCTATTTTACGTTTGGTAGTGTATATATGTCCATGCCACTCTCTCACTTTGTCCCAGCTTACCCTTCCTCCTCCCCATATCCTCAAGTCCATTCTCTAGTAGGTCTGCATCTTTATTCCCGTCTTGCCCCTAGGTTCTTCTGACCATTTTCTTTCTTTCTTTTTTTTTTTAGATTCCATATATACGTGTTAGCATACGGTGTTTGTTTTTCTCTTTCTGACTTACTTCCCTCTGTATGACAGACTCTAGGTCCATCCACCTCACTACAAATAACTCAGTTTCGTTCCTTTCTATGGCTGAGTAATATTCCATTGTATATATATGCCACATCTTCTCTATCCATTCATCAGTCAATGGACACTTAGGTTGCTTCCATGTCCTGGCTATTGTAAATAGAGCTGCAATGAACATTTTGGTACATGACTCTTTTTGAATTATGGTTTTCTCAGGGTATATGCCCAGTAGTGGGATTGCTGGGTTGTATGATAGTTCTATTTTTAGTTCTTTAAGGAAGCTCCATCCTAAATGTGAGGCCAGACACCATCAAACTCTTAGAGGAAAACATAGGCAGAACACTCTATGACATAAATCACAGCAGGATCCTTTTTGACCCACCTCCTAGAGAAATGGAAATAAAAACAAAGCTAAACAAACGGGACCTAATGAAACTTCAAAGCTTTTGCACAGCAAAGGAAACCATAAACAAGACCAAAAGACAACCCTCAGAATGGGAGAAAATATTTGCAAATGAAGCAACTGACAAAGGATTAATCTCCAAAATTTACAAGCAGCTCATGCAGCTCAATATCCAAAAAACAAACAACCCAATCCAAAAATGGGCAGAAGACCTAAATAGACATTTCTCCAAAGAAGAGATACAGATACAGCCAACAAACACATGAAAGAATGCTCAACATCATTAATCATTAGAGAAATGCAAATCAAAACTACAATGAGATATCATCTCACATCAGTAAGAATGGCCATCATCAAAAACTCTACAAACAATAAATTCTGGAAAGTGTGTGGAGAAAAGGAACCTTGTTGCACTGTTGGTGGGAACGCCTTGTCTTTTAATTTATTATTTGTTTAATTAAAAGTGCTTGAGGTAACATGAAATCACGGGTACAAACTAAAAATAGAAAAACAAAACCAAATAAAAGAAACGGTTGAGAATTTAGCATAACATAGCATAACTATGTCATAACATAGTAAATGACATAAAAAGAAAAAAAATAGCTGTTTTACTTGTTGTTTAATAAGAAGAAAAGTCCACATTGATATGGAGAGATCAATTGTTCCAAAGCTTGTGTCATCTTTCCTGGCATCTGATCAGCAGTATTAATGGCACAGTCCCACCTTTGAAGGAGCTCATGGTCTCTACTAATTAGGATTTATGATACAAGTCAACAATGTGCCATTTGGAAATACAGAAATTGAGCCTCAGTTCTAGCATGTGAGATTTTATTAGGGGTAGCTTAAATGGGCAGAGATTGAAGCAAATGCTTACTTACTTCTCTGTTTGCCTTTCCGTGAATCTTCTTTTTACAGGATGATGAAATTCTGAGGCTAAAATCAGGATGTATTTTCAAGAGATAAGGGCCAAAGAGTCTACTTTCTCAACACTGAGTTTGTTTCTCAATCTTGGTTCCAATTATATAAGAATCTCTGGAATGGGGTTTTGGCATCAATCTATTTATAAGTTGCCCAAGTGATTACATTATGAAGCCAGGAGAGACAGCCATTGATTTAGTCTAGATGAGGACATACGGTCTAGCATAACTCAACATGTAGATTATTGCATCACTACATGGAGGTTTCGAACCCAAATGCATATATACAGTTGCTGCTTGAAGCCTGGTGGGCAAGGCAAAAAGGACAGTGCTTTCAGGGTATCAGGCTTTTGACATAGTTAACCAGCACAATATGCAACAGCCTTAAATAAAATTATATGAATGCAAATTTATACATATTTAGCAAGAAACAGATGATGGAATGAAGTGATGAACATAAGAAGTTTTTTTTGGGAAAAGGCAATGCCTATGAAAAAATAAAAGGAAGAGAGTAAATCAACTATAAGAAATCAATAAGAAATAATCAATATCAATAAGAAATAAAATAAAAGAGAGAGGAAGTAGGATTGGACAGAGAAAGTCTTCAGACCATGATATAGATCTGACACCTGTAAAAATAATGCAAAGAGAAAGTAGGATTGGGCAGGGAGGCCTTTATGCAGATCCTGACTAAGTTTTGGTCAGTCTAGTTGAGAACAATAAGGTTTGCCAGTTACAGCTGTCCTGCATTGGGTTGAATAATTCTGGCCCTATTACCACTGTCATGCTCAGTTATTGGTTGGTGGCTGACCAGGAAGATCTTGGACCCACCAGGAAAAATGAGATGAATCCTGAAGCATCTATGAGCTGGGGTGATAGGTAACTACATTCTTTGCAGCTGGAAGGTCAAGTTTTCTCTTGAAGGGAGATTGAAGCGCTGTGTCTCCATGACTACCACAAAATGTATGTAGCACATTGTCAATATTTTTAACTTCTCCTTTCAGTTAGCATCCTCAACTCATAAATCATTGGTGAGAAGTTACTGTCTCTTGGCAAAGGTACTTAGCCATCAAATCCAGAGGAAGAGGCAATAACTTGCAACCACCATATTTCTCCACAGCTTAATGTTTGCTCACATCCTTGACTCTTGGTTAACCATAAAGATTTTTTGTGGGGAGGACTTTCTCTTTTTATACAAACTTTATGAACATCTCAATCTTACAGTAAAACTTTCTATACTCAGTTAGCCAGCCAGTCTAGAGACCACTGTTGTATAAATAAGAAAAACTCACTATTTAGAATGAATGCATTATTCTTTAAAAGTTTTCAAAATATTTCTAGATTGTATTACACATTCTCTGACTAAATAGTCTTAGTGCAAACTGATTTATCTTTTCTTAAGGAATATGCATTTTGACCATATTCAACTATTGTACTAGGCTATAGTTATAGATGAATCCAAACATTGTGTTTATTTGCTGACCAGTTTGTATCATGGTATATATACACAAACGAATTTCAAAGCATTTCTTATCTTACTCTTTCACTAACATATATAATGGATTGACCTCCTCAAATGGATAGCAGATCTTAAAAAGCAATTATTGAATCCAAGGTTAAGCAGTATTTCCATAAGTTATAGTATGTCCTCAAAAAGCCTATCTTTAAAAAAAAATCAGTGCCTTTTCATTTATAAATGACATTCAAAGGATGATTTAACACAACCACTTTATTCCCCAAGGCATATTTAATCATCTCTCTATTTTAATCACACCAATTTCTTAAGAAAGCATCTTTCACCTTTTGTGAAATTCCAGGATTGATTTTTTTTCCAACACAAATAGTCCTTGACTTACTGCTATTTTGCCTTGCTCTAACAATTAAATACAAGTTACTATGAGCAACATGGAAGGCCGTGCAAGAATGTCTAGTACCCTGACAATGTAGGGGTAATGTAGCCAATCTAAAAAGCTTTATTATGTTCAGCAAGCAAGCAAATAACTTTTAGGCAGAATTATTTTTCAGGTAGAAGAAGGTAGAACACAATTTCAGAAACAATTTCCCCGAATTTTGCAGTCTAAACACCTTTTTAAGCTTATGTTTTAATCAAAGCCAGTCACTAATATAATGTTAAGTTTACCAAATGAATTGTGAGAACAAATTATATACATATTTTTAAATGCAAATAATGACAAATTTTATATCTCCTGGTTTAATAAAAAATTGTATTTTTATACATTTTTAAGTTAGGAAACGACTTTTGCCCACATTTTTTTGGTAAGATGTTAGATTATATCTTAATACAATTGTCATCACTAGGGCAACACTAAAAGAGAAAAATAGGGGGGAAACTTCAAGTTTGAAATTCGTTAATTTGGATTAATATTTATTCTTTCATTCAACGGATATTTGAGTTACTCATTTATGACAGACACTGTTCTTTGAGATTAACATACTGCATTAAACAAAACAAAGCTCCTGCACTCATGTAACTTACAGTGTAGTATGTTTGGGGTGGGGGGACCCAGTAAACAGACAATAAACAAAGAAACAAGTAAAAACAATGAATAAGAACAAACTGAGAGAAGTACTATAAAGCAAAGTTAATAAGAATAGTTAATGGTGGAGATGGTATGTAATTTTAGACAAATAAATGGTAACACTATCTTGCAATTACTCCTCATCCCCAATATAAAATAGCACAAAAAGTAGAAGAAGCAGTGCAATGTGATTGGTCTGCAAGTCCTAGAGGTTTCTTTTTGTCTCTTTCTTATTGGGGTAAAAGAAAAATTTCTTAATTTATATTCTTTCTAATAATAATAATAATAATAACATAATGTTAATAGGTTCAAGAAAAGAAAAATGATGGTTATAGGATGAAATTTTTTTTTTTTTTTTTTTGCGGTACACGGGCCTCTCACTGCCGTGGCCTCTCCCGCCGCGGAGCACAGGCTCAGCGGCCATGGCTCACAGGCCCAGCCGCTCCGCGGCATGTGGGATCCTCCCGGAAAGGGGCACTAACCCGTGTCCCCTGCATCAGCAGGCGGACTCTCAACCACTGCGCCACCAGGGAAGCCCAGGATGAAATTTTTATTAGTAATTTTTATAAGTAGTGTTGTAAGTTATGTTGTAACTAATATTGTATTTTAAGATAAAATAAAGGTATTTTGTTAAGATTTTTAAAAACGTATATGTGTGAATCTTTTAACAAACATTATTACTATTTATCTGAATGCTAATCTTTGATTTAAATATTCAATTTGTGCATCAAATTTAAATACAGAAGATTAAAATTACTGGAGACAAATACACAGGTGGGTGAATGTTCCAGGGTCTTTACCTAGTTATCTTGTTATTTTGTTACATTTTACACAAAGAATATTTTAAGTTAGTTTTAATTTTTACTGAAAAAATATACATACAAATAAAGTCATATATCATAATAGTACAGTCAGCTATATTTTTGCAAACTTAACAGAGCCATGTAAACAACACCCACCCACACATCAGATTTTAACACCATTCTGATTTCTAACAGCTTAAATTAGTTTTTGTTTTTATTCTGATGTAAATGGAATCATAAAGTCTAAACTCGGTGACCGACCTCTTTCACTCACCATTATATTTGTGAGATTTATGCATATTGTGTGTAGTTGTAAATTGCTCATTTTCATTACTATGTAATTATGGAACATTTTATTTTTCCATATTGGAATAACAGATGGAAATTCAGGTATTTTTCAGTTTGGGCTGTTTTGGATAATACTGCTATGACCGTTTTACTATACATCTTTGGGTGAACATATGTATGGATTCCTATGGGCATTTACATGGGAAAGGAATTGCTGGATGACAGAGTCTACATGTGTTCGGCCTCAGTACATGTTGGCAAGAGGTTTTCTAAAGGAATTTACCAATGTACACTACCATCAACAGTGTACTAGCGTTCCAACTGCTGTGCAGCCTTGTTACACTAGGTGTGCTTCTGTCTGGTTTTTGCTTTGCTTGCAGTTCAGCCATTATTAAGTATGTTAGCATCTCACTGTGGTTTTAATTTATATTTCCCTGATGACTAATGAAGTTGAGCATCCATCTCTTCAGGTGAGTATTAGCCATTTGGCTATCACTTTTAAAAAATGTTTGTTCATGTTTTTGACCATTGTTTTCTATTGGGTTTTCCTTTTCTTAGTGATTAGTAGGAACCCTTCATACATTCTGAATATAATTCATGTATTGTCAAGATATATTGCAAATATTTTCTCCCACTTGGATTGCCTTCTCACCCTCCTAATTTGTCTATTTATTTTATTTTGGTATGTCACAAAAAGGATAAACCATAAAAGTAAAAATGGATAAACTGGAGTTAATAAAACTTTTTAATTTCTGATTTTATAAAACACTGTTGAGAAGGTGATATAGGTAAAGAATCTGAAAAAGAATGAATATATGTATATGTATAATTGAATCACTTTGCTGTACACCTGAAACTAACACAACACTGTAAATCAACTATACTCCAATAGAAATTTTTTTTTAAGTGAAAAAAAAAGACACAGACGTGGGGGGCAAAAATTTGCTGTACAGAGATGCCAGTATATCCTTATGAGAATGGCTAACATTAAAGCCTAATCATACCAAGTGTTGGCAAGCATTCAGGACAGCTAGAAATTTTAAATCTTTCTAATACAAATGCAAAGTAGTACAGACAGTTTGGAAAACAGTTTGGAATTTCTTATATAGTTTGACATACATTTACTACATGGACCACCAATCTCACTTCTAGATGTTTCTCCAAAAGAAGTGAAAAATCATGTTCACACAAAGACTTGTCTGCAAATATTCATAGTAATTTTATTCACAATTGCCCAAAACAGGAAACAACTAAGCGTTTCTGTTTCCCTCTTTTAGGCAGATTATATGAGCACTGGGGAATAAGACCCAGTGGGCTTCTGGTTCTTCCCTGTATCACAGCCATTTCCTTTCCATGCCTGGATCTGAAACTCCTTAGACAGAATGTTTGTGAGAAATTTAATATTGCCTTCAGAGGTTTTGAGCTTTGCTCTTTGGTTTACCATATGCCACACTACTTTAAATTTGGCAAATATTTTGTAGAGGTGACCAGTCATGAGTTTCAGGCAGGCATATTCCTGAAGTAGGATTTGTTTTCCTAAATAATGGAAGACTATGGGCTATTTCAAGTCCAATTTTTTAAAGCTCCCTACAACCTACACGATCCAGACTCCAATAAGTGTACGGTAGAAAAGAAAATTGGTCTTTTAGATCCTTTAAGGATCAAAAATTTTCCATATTGTGCTCATCAAGCAGAATCATTGCAAGTTTCTCTTCCCCTTGTAACATTCCTCTGCTCAGGCATTCCCAATTGCCAGCCCAATTTGAGTCTAGAAATGACCATAGAGAAGGAAATGACTGGAATTTCCATTCATTGAATCCTCTCTGCTTCCACAGATCTCCAATGCTTTTAAAAACATAATTTTTACAATTAATCTGGCTTGTACGTTGTTGTAATGGGGACCTACATGGTCCACAGCATCTACTATTGCTTCCTTACCTTCTATAAATGTTTATGTCAATGTTCAGTTTTCCAAGAAATACTTTAATATATTCTCCTTCTAAATTAAAACACAGATTTTTAAAGTCTCAATAAGCTATCAAATTTATAAACTGAGAAACATTCCTAAATTAAAACAAAATATGTAAAATATTTGAATTAAAAATCAATCTAATGTTGTAATATTTATTTATCCCTTTGAAATTTGTCATTGGATTTATTGTCTTAAATATTTTTACCAACTACCACTCTATTATTTTTCTAAAATGCAGGTTGAATCATGAGAGTCCCCTTTGGAAAAAACTTAATTTGCCTCTTTATTTTAAAGAATAAAATTCTAATTATTTTGATGGTTTGACTACTTTCCATGATTTTATCATCATTTTTTTAGGGGCTATCTCCCACTCCATCTATCAATTCATCTGAATCACTGACCATTCACATTTAACTAATTCTCTGGATATGCCCTGTTCTCACACATCTGAACTCTATTGTTTCTAAGTAGAACACAACACCTAACCTCTCCTCTCTGCCTATCAAAATCTTACTTTTCTTTCACAGGTTAACTCATAGGATCTCTCTTCCATTGATGCTTCCTCTAATCAAAATTATACTCATCTTCCTTTAAATTTCAATTATTGTATCTCTTATTAGCACTTAGTTTTTCCTACCCTTTTTCTTTATACTCAGTGTTTTTTAGATCTTTCCCATGTTAGTATAAAATTCTTGAAAGGGAACCATACCTCAGTTGGGTGTGTATTTCTCATATACTACACGTGGACTTCATACTAAAATATTTTTTGAGTGAATATGACCACTGATTTTTTTAAATTACATGAACATTGTTCATTGATAGAAAAGAGCTCTACTTTCATTCTTTTACATGTAACTGTCCAGTTTTCCCAGCACCACTTATTGAAGAGATTGTCTTTTCTCCATTGTATATTCTTGACTCCTTTGTCATAGATTAGGTGACCATAGGTGTGTGGGTTTATGTCTGGACTTTCTGTCCTATTCCATTGATCTACATTTCTGTTTTTGCACCAGTACCATACTGTTTTGATTACTGTAGCTTTATAGAATAGTCTGAAGTCAGGGAGCCTGATTCCTCCAGCTTCATTTTTCTTTCTCAAGATCATTTTGACTATGTGCGGTCTTCTGTGTTTCTATACAAATTGTAATATTGTTTGTTCTAATTCTGTGAAAAATGCTGTTGGTAATTTGATAGGAATTGCACTGACTCTGTAGATTGCTTTTGGTACTATAGTCATTTTGATAATATTGATATACTGATTCTTCCAACCCAAGAACATAGTATATCTCGTCATCGGTTTCTGTCATCTTTGAGTTCTCTCATCAGTATCTTACAGTTTTCTGAGTATAAGTCTTTTGCCTCCCTAGGTAAGTTTATTCCTAGATATTTTATTCTTTTTGATGTAGTAATAAATGGGATTGTTTCCTTAATTTCTCTTTCTGATCTTTTGTTGTTAGTATATAGGAATGCAAGAGATTTATGTGTATTAATTTTGTATCCTGAAATTTTACCAAATTCAGTGATAAGCTAATACCATACACAAAAATAAACTCAAAATGGATTAGAGACCTAAATGTAAGGCTGGATACTATAAGACTCTTAGAGGAAAACATAGGAAGAACACTCTCTGACATAAATCACAGCAAGATCTTTTCTGACCCACCTCCTAGAATAATGAAAATGAAAACAAAAATAAACAAATGGGACCTAATTAAACTTAAAAGCTTTTACACAGCAAAGGAAACCATAAACAAAATGAAAAGACAACCCACAGAATGGGAGAAAATATGTGCAAATGAAGCGACAGACAAGGCATTAATCTCCAAAATATACAAACAGCTCATACAGCTCAATATCAAAAAAAAAAAAAAAAAAAAGGGTGGAAGATCTAAATAGACATTTCTCCAAAGAAAACATACAGATGGCCAAAAAGTACATGAGAAGATGTTAAACATCACTAATTATTAGAGAAATGCAAATCAAAACTACAATGAGGTATCATCTCACACCAGTCAGAATGGCCATCATCAAAAAATCTACAGAAAATAAATGCTGGAGAGGGTGTGGAGAAAAGGGGATCCTTCTACACTGTTGGTGGAAATGTAAATTGGTACAGCCACTATGGAGAACAATATGGAGGTTCCTTAAAAAACTAAAAATAGAGCTACTGTATGATTCAGCAATCCGACTTGTGGGCATATACCCTGAGAAAACCATAATTCAAAGAGATAGACACACCCCAATGTTCATTGCAACACTATTTACAATAGCCAGGACATGGAAACAACCTAAATGTCCATCGACAGAGGAATAGATAAAGAAGATGTAGTACATATATACAATGAAATATTACTCAGCCATAAAAAAGAACAAAATAATGCCATTTGCACCAACATTGATGGACCTAGAGATTGTCAGATTGAGTGAAGTAAGTCAGACAGAGAAGGACAAATATCATATGATATCACTTATATGTGGAATCTAAAAAAAAAGAGTACAGATAAACTTATTTACAAAACAGAAATAATCACAGATACAGGAAACAATCTTATGCTTACTGGTGGGGATGGGGAGGTGGGATGAAGTGGGAGATTGGGATTGAGATATACACACTACTATATATAAAATAGATAACAAATAAGGACCTACTGTATAGCACAGGGAACTCTACTCAATACTCTGTAATGACCTATATGGGAAAAGAATCTAAAAAAAGAGTGGATACATGTATATGTATAACTGATTCACTTTGCTCTACAGAAGAAAATAACACAACATTGTAAATCAACTATACTCCAATAAAAATTTTTTTTAAAAAGAGCTCTAATATTTTATAGTTAGGATCCATGACCTTAAAATAGACATTTTATTGTTGACATTCTAGGCCATTATCCACTTTTTAAATATCTAAAGATATAAATTTTAATTATGAAAACATACTTATTTTTTCTTTAAAAGTAACTTTTAATTACCAGTTTCCTAAAATCTTCTCCTAATGTATCCTTTGAAACAAAGCAACATTTTGCATGAAGCACAGTTCAACATAAGTATAATTTGATTTCTACATTTCAATATACTAAGATCAGAGTTTCAGCTGACAATTCATTAAGTAAATATAAGCATTTCCCAACTTCCAAAATAGTCTCATGTATGCCTTAATTTTATAAGTGATATGTTGCAAACTTTATGCAGACTACTCAGATACAGAGCATGCATTGCTCAGTTTGGGCATCAATATTGTTCTCTAAGGGGAAAAATAAGAGCAGTTTCTGACTGCAAGAAAATTATAGTCTTTCCTATATTATAAATATCAAAGACATCATAAGGCAGACAGAGAGCTTTAAAATGTCTATCTTTCAGTGGCTGGACAATAAAGAGAAAAATGAGCATCATCATGGGTGTTAATGTGCACAGAAAACAAAATGTTCAATAAAAATTAATTATACCTATTTTCTCATTTTTATTATTTATGCAGGTAATATATTTCAACTGACTTTTTTTGTATCTTTAGAGATGAAAATGTAAAAAAGCATGATGAGGAAAGAGCCATATAGTAAATCAAGATGCCTTAGCTTGGTTGTTCACAGCAGGGAGATTAAAGTAATCTCAACATTCTCTTGATTTCTTAAGGTTTAACAAGTCATGTTCTCTGCTAGTAAATGTTACTGGGAATCAGTAATTCCAGCTGACAGAGGGATTTGGGGAAAATTATCAGCTTTTATTTGAGATATAAAATTGAAGATGTGACTAGAAATAAATCTTTATGTATTATAAAAAAGGCAGCTCTTTATACAATAGACTTATAAATATATGCTCCTAAAAGAGCCCTTGGAAGCAGACTAATACAAACTTGCATTTGAAGAATGAGAAAGCTGAGGACCAGAAAGTGAAGAGATGGCCACAGTTATAAAACATATGGTATCAGATTAAGGATTAGAAACTGCCTCTAAACAGAATTAGGACCCAATCTTCTGTCAACATTTCTACATAGCAATTTGTCTCCTTTTATTTTAATCTGATTAGATCAATTAGAACTCCTTCCTCTATAAACACTTTCAAAAGTAACAAAAATCAAAAGGAGATTTAGTTTGAAATTTTCCAATAGTTTTATTTATTCTTTGTCATGCTCCAAGTTCCCATGGTCTATGAATTGAATATACACAAAAACCAAAATTTTGAGTTTTTAAAAAATTTCTATCCAAAATTTATATTTTATGGAAGGAGGTTAATTTGGCTTCAAAAGTTTAGTTGTTTGGAAGTAGAACAAGGTTGGCCTTGTTTAGTTCAGCCTATTTTAGCAGCTACATAGCTTCCTCTCTACCTACCTGCTAACCACACCAGCCCAGCAAGTGCTTGCCTATAGAAGCAAAACCTTTGGCCCCGTAACTGCCACCGAGGCCTCGCATTTCAGGCATGTTCCAGATGAAGCCTGATTCTTATCTCATTTCAGATGTCCTTCCCCTTTCCAGTCTCTGTGCCCAACCAGCTGATGGAGATGAGCTGCTCCACTGCTGTCTGCAAAGGTGGAAAAATAATTCTAGTCTATACCACACTCACCATTCTCTCCAAGAACAACAGCTACTGGCAATATTTGGGACTGCCTTCAATAAAAAGCATGTCATTCTATTCAGAAGGAAGGACTGGTTTACATAAGATTTCCTGCTGTTGCTCTCACCAACAGGGATTCATAATGTAGGAAAGTTTACACATTCTGACGTTGCAAGCCTGGCAATGATATTCCTGGTAAAAAATGCAGAATGACTTCAGCAGTTCATTTTCAACTCCCTCAAGACATAGTCTTTTTGCAGATGTGTAGCCCTAGGAAGTCCACTTACTATGACATTTTGTGATAGTTAACTACTGCCTGTTTCCTGGCTTCTGGGAAATGACAACGGGAACAAATGTTGGATTTTTTTTTTTTTTTCCCATGGGGAATAAGGCTTGGAAGAAGCAGTAGAAATAAAACAGGAGAGAAGTAATTCAGGTTGGGCATGTTTAACTACTCATAATAAACTTAGTCAATATTAATGGAGGCATAATTGCCAGATCAATTCAAATAATTATTCCTCCGTACTCTTCAATGGGAAGTCTACATTTACAGACAGCCTAGAAAGAGCACTTGAGGTGAAATGATATCAGATTTATCACAATTCCACTCCCAGGTCTAAGGTCTATATTTAGTGCCCAAATGTAATAGCTGTCCTTGTAATGACACATGATTTTTAACCACTTACCCTACGATTATCTATGATTACCTAAAGTTCAATAACAGCATATATACATATTACTAGAAAGACTTGCAATGCATTGATTCCTCTGGATGTTCTAAACTTTACCACTGATCTAGTAAAGAAACAAACAAACAGAACTCTGGGTATCCAGAGCGAAAAATATTTACTTGGTTTCCTAGGGAATTGCCTTACTAATCCAGGGTTGATGTCAGGACATTGATCCTATATCAAGAGACATTATAAATAAAAACCCTATGAAATTTATTGTTGTCTTTTATGAAAATGTTCATTTCCTCATATTCCTCTGAGTCTTTTTTTTAAGGATACAGCAAAAATTATTTATTCTTTTTTTTAGAAATTCTTTATTCTTAGTGCCAAGTCTAGTCATATTTTTTAAAATAATTTGATTTTTTCTTTTATCATATTGGTTTTATGAACCGAACCACTGGCCATTGTCTCAAGCTCACTAAGAATATATGTAACATACCTGTGGCCATTTATAGCAAGTACATAATTTTTATTTTATTTTTTTACCAGCCTCATTCTTGGCTTAATTTCATATTCTCAGTTCCGATTATTCTTTCGTTTCCCTTTTTTATTTGTCTCACATTTAATCTATATGGTTATATGTGTGTACCCTGTAAAAAGGCCTGAAATACCTTCTGAATCAATTTGGAGCATAAATAAGCAAATAGATACATAGGTTTGCAACTATCTATGAGTGATCTTGAGCAATTTAATTCATCTCTTTAGACCTATTTTATATGTAAAATTGGAATACTAACTACCTCATGTAATGTTTTTAGAATTAAAATAATATAACATCTTAAGTAACAAATATAATGTCTGGCATCTAGTAAATGCTTAATGAAAGTTAATTATATCTGAATTTATACTTAGTCCCACGTGCAACATTTCAAGAGATTCACTGACAAATAACAGTGTAAGTAAAAAAGAGCCATGACTAATGATGGTTCTGTGGGGAAAAGACTGACATAGTGATATTATAGCAAGTAATCTTTTTTTTCTTTGGAACAGAACAAAACTTAAAAATGCATCCCGGTGTGTGTGTGTGTGTGTGTGTGTGTGTGTGTGCGCGCGCACGTGCACGCATGTGTGTGTGTGAATAAGCAAAGATAACATTATGGAAGAATCCAACTCAAACAGTTGACTATGGTTACCTGTGAGAGGTAAAATGAAAAGGCAGAAGAGAATACTTTACTTTTTCATTTCCACATATTACTAAATAGGAAAAATGAAGAACAAGTGTAGGGAACATTGGAAATTTCTGTATTTTTCCATTTCCTATTTTTTCTCAAATAATTAAATTAATTACTAAGAATGGAGATCTGGAAATCATTTTATAATAGAGAAAAAACTTAGAATGTTTAGCCTAAAATAGAGGTAAAGGAGGAAATATGGCTGCCTTCAAATATTTGAAGGACTCTCAAATAAAGGATAATTTAGACTCATTCTATAATGGTCCAAAGAATGGAAAATGGTCTTGACAAAATAAATACTGATCTAACAAGAGTAAGCAAGTTTGAATGAGCTGCTATTCAATGTCAGCTCTGAGAAAAGGTCAGATGTTCATCTTTCAAGGATGTGAAAATGACTAAGTGAAAATGACTAAGGTAGATCAAACTAGATTCTGAAATACCATCATCACTGCTATTTTCTTTACATGATAAATAATATCTATCTGCTTTGGTATACCAAAATTTGCTAAATGAACCAACAAACAATTATTGAGTAAAACAGTACATTTCAGGTAATAAACTGCACATTGGGAATAAATAGGTAAATGAGATATAGCCAATATTTCAAGGAGCTCATGGTCCAATTAGAAAGATATTCACAAAGAAGAAATTTTATAATATAATAATTTTTAGGACAGAAATATATATAAGACACTTTAGAAACATAGAAAAGAGAATGACAAACTCAGAATTAAATAGTGATTTCCTATTAGGTATTGATAATATTTGTTTGAAAGGTCACTAGCTTATTTTTTCAACATAAATCAGTACATAAGTAACATTTGCAAACAGTTTGACATTAAATTTGAACATAATCTGGACATAGCTATACTTCTAAACTATTATATAGATAAGAACAAATTGCTGTAGTATCCCAAGGTATTCAAATAAGCCCGATAGAAGTATAGAAATGCTTAAGAATCAAGAAAAAATAAAGACCTTTCAATGAGGTGAAAGGCTTGACTACAGGCTAATTGCAAAGGAGACAATGATGCAATTCCAATTTTGAAAGATATAAATTATGCAAGTGATTTCAACAGCAGGGGGGTTATTTGTCCTGATGTGAAGATGTTGCAAAGCTCATGAATTTCAAATCTGTATATTAAGAACAAAGGATTTACAGTTTAGTTAGAAGCAAATGAAAGACAAGTTATTCCAATAGAGGTCAATGCTGTGGCTCACTCTTACCTCTAGGGATTATTCTCAGTGCCACCCTCTCCCCCTACTCCACCCCAGAGAAGGAAAAGTTCTGATGGATCAAGTCCAAGGACATAGATGACAGAGCTGACAGTAGTCTAATATTTGGAGATGATATTTTAAAATAGTTTGAAAGCTCTCACATCTGCCTGTTGTGTTTCAGGTGCTGCCCACTGGATTCCTTCCCCTGGTCATTTTCTTTTTGGTTTGCTTTCCTCTTTTTTTCCCAAGCAGCTGGTGAAGTAAGAGGGATCTGCTCTAGAGCTAAGACAGGTAAACTCAATTTTCATATTGACAGGCCATATCATAACTCTGCAAGGAACACAAATGCATTTACCTGTTTATTCCAAAAATGTTTTCCATAACATTGTCTATTATACTATGTTTAAATTTCGTTCATTCACAATGTGCCAAAAAGCTAGATAACTGGTTTTGTCTTTATTTTTAATAGAACTAAAACTAGCAAGTAAATTAACCACACCTGGTGTTTTGGCCTGGTTTCTTCCAACTACTACACTGTCAGTTCTACCAATTGAATCAGCTACTTCAGACTGTCAAAGAAAAGAAAAAAGTATTGACCAAAAGAAGGTCAATCCAATATTCACATAGCTGTTACCTAAATTCAACACTGCATTTGCATTTTTCCTCATGTTTCATTTCAGCAGATTCTAGTACATCACAGCCAAATGGACAGAACAAGAATAGTTCATCAAGAGAATTGCATTAGTAGAGCTGTATTTTATACATTTACCAAGTGGGCGAGTTCAGTAACAAAGTCAGATTTCTGAAACAACTGAAATTTGATGGAGATATATGCCAGATCAATAGGCTTTTAAGTCACAGAAAAAATGGAAAGTGGCAAGTGAAATTGAAGTGGTTCTTTGTTTGAATTTAATTTCTCTGCCATCTTATATTTTTCCTTAGTGAAAACCTTTTTGAAAATCACTAAAGTACTCTTTTTGAGGAGAAATAAATGCAAATATATGCTTTTTAATTCATCATATTCTTATGAAGTTTAAAGGTTTTTTTGGCAAATTCTATAATCCTGTGTTGTTTTATTAGTTTGTCTTTAATAGATGCCTTTTTAGAAAGGCTGTTATCACAAAAGGAAATGCAGTTATCATGTGTATTATGCCCATAATTATTGAATAATTCATTTCAATTAGTGGGTTTTTTCACCCTATGAAATGATATTTACCATGGCTATATTGTTTGATCATCACTACAGTACTTTTTATCAGTATATTTCATTAGACCAACTTTATCTTAATTTTATTTTCTTGCTTATAAATTCTAAGAACAATAAAAAAGGTTTCTGAAGGATCAAATACTTTTAGCAGCAATTTATCACTATTGGGGAAATTTGTGCTTCCAAATTTCAGTATAACATTTTATGATCACAACACCAAAACTACCAGCAATGGCTTAAACCAAACAAAGGGTAGAATAAGGATATGCAAAGTCATCCTCAAAAGTCCGACGGTTTTAGTTAGAGCACTCACCAAGTTTCCCATCACTTTGACCTAACAATTTGACTTCCCTCATTTTCTGCTGTGACAAATTCTTTTCTCTGGAACATCTTCTGCTGGCTTCTAGTTTGATTTGTTGTTGTTTCTCCTCTCCTTTTATTTATAGATTGAAAATTCATCTCACTTCTATAAAACTTTTAAAATCTATGTTTAAATCTTTAGCAAATAAAAGTTGAGAATGATGGGGATACATGTTAAATCTTCATAGTTTGATGTTTTAGAAACTTCCATCTTAACCCACAAAATTCACTGGTATGAGGCTGCCAAAATGGGGGGAATTCCTTTTTTTGTTTGTTAGACTTAAATGATTTTTGTAAATGCAATGAACCAAAAGTGTCAGGATACCAAGAGATGAAAATCAATCAAAGGTTGTTTTTTCTGTTTTCTTTTCCCTCTAAACAAAGCATCATTAAGCAACAGAGAGGCATGGTCAACTGATTTTCTGTTTGTGCTGTGAAGATTTCTTTTTATTAGAATTTGAAACCAAGCAAGTTGAAGGTACAGACCAAAAAATGTCCCACAAGGAAAGCCAAATGCAATGGGCATGACTGGGTAACTATTTCAAAGAAGAGATGAGTTTGGACCACTTTAAACCTTCCTGGTGTCTGAAAGATTGGTAGCGCTGATATCTAACTGTAAGTTTCCTTTCATTATATTGCAATTATCAAATAAATGCACATTCAGAAAAGCAATAATTTCTAACATTTAAAAAATTTTCTTACTCTCAGTATCTCAATACATCTGACAAGAAGGTATGAGCTAACTATATGCAATTTGAGGAAATCATGTCTTTGAACAAAAAGTGATAACCTTAAGTAAGAATAAGGTCTTAATTCAGCTAAAATTCAGTAAAGATCTTAATTTTTAATCTTAAGTTTCATTCTTGGTCCTCAATCAGACTAAAGGTACAGTCTCATATCATGAAAATACAGCTTAGTTCATACCAAAGAAAAAGAAATTCCCTGTTTTAAATATAAATTCTTATATACATTAAACATTCTGCTGAATATCATCGGTGTACCAAGAAAATGATATTAAGATTTAAAGAATTTATTTTGTGTTATTAGAAGGCCTGATTTCGATTCCCAGCTCAGCCAATTACTAGCAATGTAACAAAGGGCAAGTCAAATATTAACTCTGAGCCTCAGTTTCTACATCTGTTGTTATAATACTTCACAAAAGGAGCACCTGATAATTCAGGTAAAGTTTTATTTACATGTGCTATATATTTTGTTCATATTTATTCTGCATCTAGTAGGAGCCAGGTACTATACCAGGAACTGGGAGAGTGGAAGAGATGATTTCTATATCCTTGAAGTCGTGCACTGGTTGGGAGAGACAGATGTATAAACATCAATAAAATATGGCAACACTGTAATTAAAGAAAATTGTCAGTACTGTGGGGCCTCCTGGTAGAGAGAGACCAGGTCTGTCTTTGGATATCAGAGAAAATTTCATATAGGGACAATATTTGAGCTTAGTCTTGAAAGAAAAGAGTTTTCCACAGGGAGAGAGGATTCACCATGTAATAAACATCACATATACATGTATGAGCTTGAAGGGGTGACAGAGCAAATGCTGCTTAAGGAAACTGGAGAGACTTCCCTGGTGGTGCAGTGGTTAAGAATCCACCTGCCAATGCAGGGGACATGGGTTCGATCCCTGGTCTGGGAAGACCCCACATGCCGTGGAGCAACTAAGCCCACGCACCACAACTACTGAGTCACAACTACTGAGCCCGCGTACCACAAATACTGAAGCCCACGCGCCTAGACCCTGTGCTCCACAACAAGAGAAGCCACTGCAATGAAAAGCCTGTGCACCGTAATGAAGAGTAATCCCCGCTCGCCACAACTAGAGAAAGCCTGGGCACAGCAACCAAGACCCAACACGGCCAAAAATAAATTAATTAATTAATTAAAAAATAAAAGAAAACTGGAGACACTTGGATGGATGGAACATAGAGTCTCTGGGAGAGTGGTAGCTGATAGGGCTTAAAAGCTTAAATGGGGACAGATTGTGAAGCTTCCTGATACACAAGAGACATTAAGACTTGACGTAAAGGATACTAATGAGCTATAAAACCATAGTACTTTAGGAAACCTAGTCTAGGTGTAGCATGAAGAATAGTTTACTGTTCTTAAGACTAGTCATAGAGATCAAATAACACCGACTGTAGCCATTCAGGTATGGGTGATGAGGTCTGGGATAAAGGACAGAGGCCAATGTTTGGAACTAGATGATGTGTTCGGTTTGGGACATGCTTAATTTTGATGATTATATTAGTTATGCTGGGCAGAGAACAATTGGGGAAATAACTGCTTGCTCTATTGAAACTTTTATTTCACAGTAACATTTTTTCAACATTTGATGTCTTCCTCTCACTACAGAAAAAAGAATCAAAGTTCTGCATCCAAGGTACTCTATGACTTCTATTTCTGCAGCATCATCTCCAATTGATACCTAGGTTTCAGTGATTTGGAGCAGTTCCCCAAATAGATGATACTCTTTTTAAGCTCTGTACACTATGCTTCCTATGCCTAAATAGTTGATTTTCTCCTTCATACACCCATTCCTGAGATTGGTATTATAATGTAAACTCTATTGGACTAGTTTCTACATTTGTTTTCCCCCTCTGGCACATGATAGGCACACAAGGCAAATAAATGAACGTGTAAATGAGGTATGAAGCATTGCATTAGAGTAACTCTGCATGATGAAGGTCTGTCTTGTGACAAAAACTTCTTCCACAAATTCTCATAGTTAGTGGGACTGAGTGGACTCAATATACTAGACGTTATTCATCTCCATTGTGGGTATCTTTTTCTAGGAATAACGGTAATACGGTGATATAAATTTCATAATTATAAACCTGATTAAAAACTTAAAAGTCAAATGCTTTATTAAAATGCCTCCTAATTTCTTAAACTATTCTTTCACACATTATGTAACTTACATGCTTAGACTGGCAGGTACTTATTCTCTATCAAATGCAGTTTAAGTAAGTCCCAACCTATGTTTTGACAATGTGAAGTATAAAGATTTTCAGTTCATCTTTTCTTGACATCCTTGCCCTCATCACTTTCATTGTCTTGCACAGGGGAGCACTGTTTGAGAAAGATCAAGAAAATGAGGCAGAGAAATACCAAAGGTAACGCCATTATCGTATATTAAAAGAATTACCTCGCCATCTAATGATTTTTTTGTTCTCTTCCTGACCACCTAAATGGATAAAGCAGGATAATGACATTTTCATTATTTTAGGAACACATTTGCATGTGTAATGAAAGAGTCCCTAAAGGGCACAGACACCATAGAGGCGACTGAATTAATTAAAATTGTTTACCTGATTAGATTAAAATGCAAGCATAAACTGCATATCAGGGAAAGTTTCCTTCTTTTCATCAAAACACAAGAATAAATGATTTTTAATACAAAGACTTACAGGATTAATCTTTAGAAAACAAAAATAAGTTTGCATATATTGCTCTACTTTAAAAAAACAAAGCTGATTCTACTGGCTAGTAAAAATAATAGTATCTATATCTTATATTTTTGTATTTTTTTCTAAATTCTTCAGTAGATGCTTATTTTAGCCCAAATAGAATAAGATTCTTTAAAAAGTAAGCAACAAATATCTCAGAATGAAAAAAAAATGCATATATTTTTTATTTAAAATTTTTAATAGATGGTTCTTCTACAATGATTATAATTTCTCAGTACTTTTCAAAATAAATACATGTTTATCAACATAAAGAATCATTTGCTCCTACATATTTGCTCCTATATAAAAGATTCTTCTCAATGTCAGAAAGCAAACACTTTTCTCATTTAAAAATATGCTTCCAAGTGTGCGAATCAATTTAAATGAGCTGGTAATGTGGTGTTTAATAGAGCCATTAAAATGTGAATTATCTTGAAATGATTGTATTTCTTTTCCAATGTTTTCTTAATATAGTTTCAGTACAAGGACAAGAGATGTTTTTGAAAGTACTTATGCTCCTCAGTAATATAAACTTTGATTTTTTTAAAAAAAGAATACAATAAAAAGGCATGGCATATCTCCTAGGATAATTCCACATAAGAACAGGCTCACCCTTATTTTGATCTTCTGTTACTATGAGAAAGTAGATCTAGATAAGTATGTACCACGCTCTCATTAACAGTAGTAGGGAATTGGCAATTCTCAGAGGAATGAGTAGTTCAGGGGTGTCAGCATCAGATGCAGAAAATGGAACAGAAGAAAGCAAAGTTAGAAGGATAGAGAACCACAGAAGAGAGCAATAAATGCTACCCTAAAATTTGCTACATATCCTGCAGGGCACTAAAGGTAGTTAATAGCATAATGATATCAATAGAACTGTGCTTCAAAGTCTAGAGTATACCAGCAAGTTGGTAAGGGTGATCAATTGGAAGGGGTGATATTAGGGACGGACATAAGTTTCGTAAGTTATTAGAAAAGTCTATGCAAGTTATAGCTGAGTACAGAGAAGAAGGAGGAGCAAGATATCATGAAAAATCTTAACACTGTCTTGACACTAATATTAACATGGTAACTAACATTTATTGAACCTCTACTATATGTCAGGCCCTGGGCTAAGCACTCTACATTAGTTAATTATCACTAAACTATAATCATAAATAGAAATGTTATCTACATCTTACTGATGGGGAAATGGAGATTCTCAGAGGTTAAGTCCTCATATGTAGTGATAAGTGGAGGCAGGATTTGAATCCAAATTTTCTGACTCTAAACCTGCATTATGAACAGTTATAATTTAGATGATTTATTATTCTAAGGAAGAAAAGAAGAAAATTCAAAGAAGACTGAGCTTTGAAGATGAGGGACTAGAAGGAGGTCTGTACCATTAATAAAAATTGCGACATTAATCAAAATGTTTCTTTTCAGCGAGTCTTGGCCTGTGCAGGACTGACTTTAGTCTGATTTAACCTTATATCTAAAAAATGTACCGAGGCAGGGGGCTTGCTGAAGGCACTGAGAGGCAGAGAAAAACAACCTTACACAGGCTGACCATATCTATGCCAGCACTCAAAAATGTGATGTATTTTATTTTCATGCCTGCCAAGAAGGAAGTGATAGGATTCCAATTTTCAGATGAAGAAAGGGACTCATAGAGATTAAGCACCTAACCAAAGTTATCTGGCTAATAACTGATGAAGACAAAACTCTATTCTGCATCACCCTCTCAGCAGAGTCCAATTCCATTTCAGAATACTCAGGTTCGGATAATTTATAAATCTGCTAATTTAATCTTCAAGCACACCTCACTTCCAAAAGAATCTTTGATGGGTAGCCCTTCAAAAATAGAAGCTTGCTGGCTCTAGAAGTGAGTGTTAAAGTACAGTTCTTTCATAATAATTATGTTAAATATTGATGTGTCTAAATATTTCCTTCTCACTAGGCAACTATTTCCAAACTCTTTATTCTTAGTAGATATGACTCCCCACCTACAGTTCACTCAGTAGACTCTCAAGTGTCCATCATGACCTGCTAAATTCTGACATCTCACAGACTCTCCTCAGAGCTTATCCTCTTCAACTTCTCTGTTGACCACACCTTCCTTCCACAAAGACTCCTTGGCTTTCATAACACTGTGCTTCTTTCTCTTCCACCTCTTCAACCTTGCTTCTCAGTGTTCTCCACTCCTACCTCTTTTTCTGCTATTCTTTTAATATAATCCTTCCCCTAAATCCTGTTGTTTTCTATTACTTTCCCCTTTCATGCTGGGACAGCTCATTTAATTCAATAAATTTCCTCCTCCCCCCACCCCACCCAAGAAATAAATCCCCAAATTTTATCTACTGGCCAAATTTCTACTCTATATTTCAAGATGTGGTTTCATGGAAGTCTTTCTGTAAACTATTTCCCCCTCCTGGCTTCCTATCTCAATTAACAGTATCATTTTCCTCCCGGCTATGTGGTCTAGAAATTTTAAAGCTAACTTATATGTGCCTTTCTCTATGACCCTCTCCAGCTAATAAGTTGCCAAATCCCTTCATCTACTTCCTCAATATTTTTTATATGATAAGAAAAAGATAGTAATGACAAGGATACTATCAACTACCCCCACCAATACCATGGTTCTTGGTACATATTTTCCATTAGAACTATACCAAGGCTTTTCTACATACCATATCCATAATCCTCACAATGGTACCATAGAGAAGAGAGTTGAAAACTGGGAAGACTCAGAGAACGCTTGCTCTTGATCACACAATAGGGAAGACAGATCCATGATTCAAACTCAGATATGACTGACTCCAGCCCTGAAGCCCTCTGCTCTCCTGCCTCATCCTTTCTACACCCACTTCCACTTTCTAAACTTGTCTCTCATCACCTTTTCTTTGAACTAGTGCAGGAGTCTCCCCACCTTTAACTGTGGATCTCCCTCCCAACTGTTCTTTGCAACACATTCATCTTCATAAAAACAAGGTTAATCACGATGCAACTTTATCGGAAATCTTCCACAGAGCCCTCCAATAAATGACAAGATTTCAGTACAGGCAAGACTTCCTGGACTGGGTACCCAAAACATACTTTTAGTAACTCAATTTCTTATTCAGCAGACATTGATGCAGTTTTTCTTATGTGCTAGAACTAAATTCTTTACATATATTAACATAATTAATCTTCCAAACATCTCTGAGGAAGATACTTTTTTCTCCATTTTACAGATTTAAGAATTGAGCACAAAAAGTCAGGTCAATTGTCCTAGACCACAGAGCTGAGAGTTGGTGCCACTGGGCATCAAACTTTTGCAATCTGACTCCAAAGTCTTATCCCTCAGGCCATGTCACCCCTTTGTTATGTGACTCACTGATTTTAGAGGTTGGCAAACACATCTTTTTTCTCAGATAGACTTTAGATTCCTTGAAATACCCATCTTTACATCTTCTTTCCCTACTTTGCCATACCACAGTATCTAATTCAGGGCTTTACAATAGTAATATAAGATCATTCATTTAACAATTGAAGAATTTTGAACATCAGCCGCTGTTGCAGACCCCAGAAATACACAGACCACTTATCTGCTTAAGCAAACTTAAATTCCAGTGGGTGGGTGAGGCAATAATAATAATGAATGTAAAATTTACAATGAAAGAAGGTAACGTGATAGAGATAAGGGGAGTGGTGAAATTTAAATAGATGGGACAGGGTCACATTTTATGCTATGAGCTGAATTACAGAAAAACATCTCTGGATCAATGATCAGATAAGTACTTTCTAGTCAGAAGGAGGAGTGGGCAAAGGCTCCAGAGAGAAAGTCTGACATTTTGCCATGCTTTAGAAATAGATAGAATATCAATGTGCTAGACTTTGATGGAAGAAAGAGAGGGTGGTATGATGAGAGGCAAAATCTCTAGGTATGGAAGGTCAGATCATGAAAGGCCTTACAAGCCATGATAAGGAGTATTAAATTTATTCTAAGTTCAATAGAAAGTTATTGGAGGATTTTAAACAGGTGAGCAAAATGACCTGACTTATATTTTTGAAAGATTATTTTTTTGGCCCTGTGCAGAACAGATTAGTGTGTTCAAAGGTAGAAGCCAGAAGACTAGTAAAAAGGCTATTTGAATGGTCTAGATAAGGGATCAGCAAACCTTTGTTGTAGAGGGCCAGAAGATGAATATTATAGGTTTTGTGGCCACATAATCTCAGTCATGACTACCCAATTCTGCCATTGCAGCAGACAATACATTCACAGACAACATATAAATAAGTGTGTTTGGCTGGACTGAAATGAAACTTTATTTATGGACATGGAAATTTGAATTTCATATAATTTTTTAAGCGTCATCAAATATTCCTTTACAAATTTTTTCAATCATTTAAAAATGTAAAAATCATTCTTACCTTGAGGTAAGAAAGTTTTTTACAAAAGCAGGCAGTCTATATGAGAGATGATGATGACATAAGTACGTTCGTAGAGATAAAGGTATATTTATTGATATGAGGAAAACTTGAAAGGGGCGGATTAGGGTAGATAAGCGGGGAGAGAATATTAAAAAGTTTATTGGGGGTATATTATATTCTCAACTTTAAAAAATAAAAGTGCTCCTGAAATTTATTTTCTTCCTTGTTAAAATTCTGTAATGTTCAGAAACTACGTTTCTCACAAGACAAAGTATTTCATTCATAAATACTAGTACTTCAATTTATTAGGAAAATTATCTTTGTTTTAATTGGAAATCCATTGCCCTGAAAACTATGCCTTTGGATTCTAACTCTTCCTTCTGAGACCTCATAGAATAATGGGCATCCCTTTCAGTGAAAGTGTAGAAAAAGCCTAAAGACATCTGTTTTCTTTCTTTCTTCTATATCTCCAGGATGAACATAACCAGCTGTCAAGCCTTCATTTTAAGACCTGGTTAGAATATCTATCAACCTGGTAGACCACTCCAACTTTATTTTAATATCCTCCTTACAACTGAACATAAAATGTTCCATTGTCTTAAATTAAGTATCAACAAGACTATATAACTTCTCACTTATCTTTGACACAAGGGTTATGAGACCTTTCAAATGATAAAGACTAATACAAATCAATCCATGTCACCATCTATATAATTTGGCTTTATTTAAATCAAGGACCAGAAGCATAGTGTATTGAGGAGTTAATTGTCAGTCTACAAAATTCTTTCTTCAGTTTTCTAAGTCACCGCCATAGCAGCCTTAGAGTACAGCTGGAATTACTTACAGCAAAGGCCAAATCACCATAACTACAAACTTCAAGTCAAAATACTGCCAGTGACATCCATGGAGCAGGTTCAAACCATAAATCTCATCTCTGCCTAGAGAAGTGTCAGAGATTATTTACCCTGTTGGATAAAGCATTACCTCATCCAAATGAATCAAACATGAGAGGCATCAAAGGCATCAAAGTTTTTTTTATCTCCTTCATACCTTTCTTTTTTTATTGCATATTTTATGGTTGGGACTGCTGGTTTCTATTTTTTTTGCTTTGTATATGAAAATATGCTCTGAGGATAATCACAAAATATAGATGAGCTGCTCTTTACAAACTTTATTCTAGAAAGAGTATTTTAAAATGAAAACCCAGAAATAAACAAGTGAACCTGTTTTTCTGGATGAATTGTATAAAGTCTTGTTGAGCAGTGCATAACTGCCCTTCCCTGGAGCACAAAGCATACTTAGGAAACTGCTACACTTGTGTCCTCTCTGGCACCATTGTTGCCTTAGCACTCATCACCACCAGTGACTATGACTAGATTTTCCCTAAGAATAGCTACCTTTATATTTGACCTCCCAAAACCAATTTTCTCCAGGAATCCATTTCCACTAACGAAGGGTGTGGTGATCAGGTAAACAGTATCAGAGACTCATGCTTGGATAAATGGCATTTAATAGCACGAAACCACAGCAACACACACACACACACATACACAAAATTTGTTTTCTTCCCATTGTAAACATGAGAGTATTCGTTTGAAGAAAAGAACATCTTTTCGTTATGGAGCTCCAAATCAATCTTGATTCAGTAGAAAAACGGAAATCACTCTAGGAATTTCAAAGGAAGAGAATTTAATATGTAGGATCACTTTCATACATGATAGAAGATCTGAGAAGTCAAAGAGGAGACAGTGAGGAAATCCAGTTATTAGAAAACACAAAAATCAGCTACAATGTCTGGGATAAGAAGGATTCAGGGAGGAGGTAGTTACCGCAAGCATATGAAAGGATTTAGAATCACACCTCTGTAGAGATGACCTGTCAGGAGTTAGGATATCTAAGGAGGGGTTATATAGCAGGGGATATATTGGTTCATATTACTGACGATTCTCTAAATGTGGCTTTATCCTAGTTCAAGCAATGTGATCAGGTCCTGGTTTCATCATCTACAATTCTCAGCTTTTCTTTTTTAGTTTTGGTGTTATTCCTAGGCAAGCTCTACTCTACTGGTCCACAAATTGCAGCTAGAAGCTGTATGCTCCCTTGTTCTTATTGAATGGGAAAAAGAAAGTGTCTTATTCTTCCAATTATAGAAAAAACTAGGGACCTCATTCAGATAAGGATAGTTTAAGACAGGTACCCAGTTTTGTACCAAGCAGTTTAGCAAAAGAGATGAGATTAAAATGAGAGGCTTGGGCCCATCTAGGACTACCTCTGGGGCTTGAGGTGGATCAATCCCACCCAAAATCCCTGCCTGTCGTTTAATAGGGCATGAGTGAAATGGAACCAGGAACGGTCATAAATGATTCCTAAATTGTTAACTTCTTTGTGAATTCAATCTTGAAATGCTAGGCAAAATTAATTTTCCCCCATAATATTTAAATTATTCCAGAATGAGGATGAATGAAACTACTATTGGGGTAATAAATGAATAAACTAATTCAGTTAATCATTAAATCAATATGAATACGTTTAATGGTATAAAAAATAGATTATGAGGAAGTTTTGGAGATTAATAGAACTTTCATAATGTAACAACCCTTAAAGCCCAACTTTGAGGCATTCAATGTCATTATTTACCACATTAGCAATTATTAAAATATTAGTCACTATTGGGAACCTACTACATGCTAAGAACTATTATAGGTACACTTCCTGCATTAACACATTTAATCTTTACAACGAGCAAATGAAGTATTTTTATTAGTCACATCTTACAAATGAGAAAACTGGCCCCAGAGAGGTTCAGTAACCAGCTAAACGTTACTCAGCAAAAAGATGCAAGAGCTGGAAATCAAACATAAACCTTCTAACACCACAGGAACTTGATGTCTATTGCTGAACTATTATGAAAACTAGGACAAAAACATAAAAAGTAAAATGTAAAAGTTTGAATTAGACCTTATTCTTAAAAAAAGAAAGAAAAAAGCATCTTGGGTGATATTACATTGATCCTGTCTTGTGGGAAAACTGTCACCATTCCAATTTTAGTCAAATATTTAAAATAATTTTTTTCCTTGATTGGAAATGATTCATATTTATCATATTGTATAGCTTCTCATTTTAAAGTGTTGCATTAGAATTTGGTGTTTCTCATTTTCCCACAGAATAAAGTCTAAATTCACCACCCTGGCATTTAGAATGTCCATAATCTGGTCCCAGTTCACCTGCTCAACTTTAAGTCCCGTCACTCCCAACCACACCCCCTGTATTTCAGCAGCACTTTCCAATAAATGTACCCTTTTCCATGTTGTTTTATAGATCTTTCAGCCAAATTCCAACTCCTCCAAAAAACTTCCTTAATTCCCTGAGCTGAATATAATATTCTTTTTTAAAAAGTTCTGAAAACCTATACCCAGAACTCTGTTATAGCACTTTTTACAGGACACTTTTTACCATTAATGAATACTCCTGGCATTCTCTGCTGAAATGCAGGCTTCTAGGTGGCGAAGACCATACCTTACTCAATTGTGTATTCCTATAGCTGTCAATAGAGAGCCCATTAATGTGCCTAATAGTGTGCTAATGGAAATTAAGGAAATAATAGAAATGCTAAAAAGTATTTTATCCAGTGGTTTGAAATGCCTGTACCTCAAGCCAAAGGAAGAAATATGAAAATTTATAAGTAATCTTATTATGAGAAGTACCTGCTTTTATAAAACTGTTACATAATAAAGAGTATATGATATATTAAAGGAAAGTTTGTCTTGTGCTTTGAAAGATTCAATTACCATTATCAACAATTTTAAACATTTGATGCATATTTTTATCACTTTTCACTTCTCCAAATTCAGAACCATGATGTCTTTAAGGAAGTCTGCCTTTTCATGTGTCTGTTTTTTACTTTCTGAATAATTTCTTATAATAAATTGTATGTTATGACTTTCCTTTTAACATTTTGAAAAATATGAGTCATGACTTCCTCAGACTCTTATACTTTTGTATTATTAAAAAAAAGCAGAAAATCAACTTGTATTAACCTGACAGTTTATCACCTATCAGTAATTTTCTACAACAAAAATTAATTAATCGAAATTATTATTTAATTTATGTGTACCAGGGTGTACCAAAGTTCTTTAGAAAGTTTAATATTAGGTCTCAAATAATATCTAAGCACATGTTTTCCATTTGATAACACATAAAGCAGAGAAATAAGTTATCAAGAAGCCAGGATAGAGCCCTGCTGAATTTTGATTGGAGATTAGAGAAGAATAGGGAAGTTCTAGCTCAGTACTTTCCAATAGAGCTTTCTCTGAGAATATAAATGCTCATCTGCATTGTCCAATATAGAAGCCACATATGGCTTTGGTACACTTATGGTGTCTAATGTCAATGAGGAAATTTATTTTTAATGTCATTAATTTAAATTTGAATGGTTACATGTTGCAAGTGGCTCCCATATTGGACAGTGCAGATCTAGAGTATAATATGTCAAGAATAGGTCCAGATAGGGAATTGGTATTGGGAAGTGCTGTACAGCCATGTGGCAGAAGACACCATTGGAATCTTGAGTTAAGTTGCAGAAAAGATACTTAAACAGAGAACAGGAGGATGCCCAACACAAGTTTGCACTACTTTCTAATTCTGTCTTGGATTTCCCTTTGCTCACCTTCAGAGGTTATTTTAGTGCGGAACAGACTGAAAGAGTTGCCAATGTTGCTTTATTTTTTGCCAAATATTAATTCTACACTTGGCAAATACTTGTTGAAGGAATACATGTAAATAAGGAACTTAAATTACTAATGTAAATACTTAAAAGAAATTACCCACTAGAAAATAATTATCAACAAAAGTGAGAGCAGAGGAATTTCATGATCCACATATCTAGTTTAGCAATGAGAAGACATATAATTGAAATAAAGAGTACAACTAAGATAAAAAAAAATGCTTCTATGTTTCAGCAAGTAGCCATACCCATCTGTGTATACTACTCTAGTAAATTGGCATTAATGTTTTTAGATATATTCTCCATTCTTCTTTTGATTTTGTAGCTATAAATCAAGGTATTAACTTAATAATTTGTATATAGTGGGTTTTTACTGTTAGTTACCAAAGTCACTGTCAACAAAGTAATTTCAACATCAGGGAGAAATGTTACCATCATGTGTCTGTTCTATTAAGAGAAAGCATCTTAGGACAAGTTAAATGTCAATTAATCATCACTATAGTATTCCCACCAGTTCAATGGTATGATAAAAATGCCACCAATTATCATCTAGTTGATACCCTTCATAATAAGAACCTGTTAAGCTAACGATGAGACAGGTGTTCATCATTTAAGGGACTCCTGAGAAGATCACACACTTAGCCATTAATAACATTTCTGAGACATTTTCCATCTTGGATTCCATAAAAATGTGGTTTCAGTAGCATCTTGATCATTAATGAGAAAAATAAACAAAAAGATTACTAAATTAGGGTTGGTATTTCATAAAATAAACTTTAAAAGAAACCCAATTAGATCAAGATGGTTAGAGTCTTTTGCATTTAATATTTTAAAAATCATAATTATAAGGGTATAAGTGTATTTTAGATTTACAAAAGGATGTTGGCAAATTTTTAGGAGCTACCAGCTTGATTTAAATTAAATTTTACTGAGTATGTACTAAAGGTAGGTCACTATTCAGATGAAGTAAATAGAAATAAACTAAATGTATTAGTTTGCTAAGGATCCTGAATTAAATATCATAGACTGGTAGCTTAAACAGCAGAAATTTATTTTTTCATAGTTCTGGAGTTTAGAAGTCCAAAATCAAGGTGTCAACAGTGCTGGAATCTTCTGAAGCTTCTCTTCTTGCCTATGTTTTTCTGTGTCCTAACACCCTCTTTTTATAAGGATACCAGTTGTATTGGATTAGGCTCATTCTAAAGACCTCATTCTGACTTAATTACCTCTTGAAAGACACTATCTCCAAACACTGAAGATTACTAAATTCATTTTTTTAATTTAATATTATCATTGTAAGAACACTTACATGAGATCTACCCTCTTAACAAAATTTTAAGTGTACAATACTCTATTGTTATAGGAACAATGTTTTACAGCAGATATCTAGATAACTAGATCTTATTAGTCTTGAGTAATTGAGAATTTATGCCCCTTGAAGAGCAACTTCCCGTTTCACCATCCTCCCAGTCCCTGACAACCATCATTCTACTTTCTGATTCTACAAAATTGACTATTTTAGCTATCTCATATATATGCAAATGCAGTATATGCCCTCCTGTGACAGGCTTATTTCATTTAGCATAATGGCCTCAAGGCCATGTTGTCCCATATTGCAAGATTTCCTTCTTTTACAAGGCTCAGTAATATTCCATTGTATATCTACTGCATTTTCTTTATCCATTTATCCATCAAAGGACACTTAGTTTGTTTCCATAGCCTGGTTATTGTGAATAGTGTTGCAATGAACACTGGAGTGTTAACATCTCTTTAAGATCCTAATATCAATTATTTTGGATAAATTCTTAGAAGTGAGATTGCTGGATTATGTGGTAGTTCTCTTTTTATTTTTGAGGAATCTCTATGCTGTGTTCTATAGTGACTGCACAATTTTGCATTCCCACCAACAGTGTTCAAGGGATCCAATTTCCCTACATCCTTGCCAGCACTTCCTGTCTTTTGTTTTTTCAATAATAGGCATCCTAACAGGTGTGATGTAATATCTCATTATAGTTTTGATTTACATTTCCCCAATGATTAGTGGTGTTAATCGTCTTTTCATATGCCTGTTGCCCATTTGTATGCCTTCTTTGGAGAAATGTCTGTTCAATCTTTAGACCATTTTTTGAAGTCGGATTAATATTTTTTTGCTTTTGGGTCATAGAAATTCCTTACATTTAAAAAAGATTAACCCTTGTTTTTGTTTGTTTACCAGCTTAATTAGCAGGTCTACTGTTTTATCCTTAGATGATGGAAGAAAATAATTTTCTTTATTATAAAAAAAAAATTCACATCAAACTATTTACACGAATGAATTCAAAAATATGAATATAATTACCTAGAAAAATGTTATTCACAAAATAGTTTTTTAAATGAGCATGATAGAAACTATTTTTTGTAATTAATGTTCATTGACTATTATTCATTCTTGTTTTTTTATGCTTTTTTTCCCAACTTTGAGATATAACTGAAATATAACATTGTGAAAGCTTAAGGGTACCACATATTGATTTGACAGACTTATATACAGGTGTCCCCCCCTTTTGAAAGTTTGCTTTACATCAATTCACTTTTCCAAAAGACCTGCATTAGTGCCTGTTTTCACTAACTGAAAGAAATCCAAAGACGAAAAACAAAATAGTGCTCAGCATTTGTTTGGCAGTGAGTCATTATAGAGGCAGCACCCACCGCAAGCAGCGAAAGCGACACCACCAAGCTCCTGGCCTGGGAACTAGACTCAGCATCTCAGCATCAAGCCACCATAGCTTTGAACGGTGTGTGTGAGCATCTGTACTTCAGCTCCAATTATTTTGTGCATCCATTAACAAGATATTCCCTAAGATAATTGCTTCTTTGCTTTATGCCATTTTGGCTTTATGAAAGTTTTCATAGGAACACTCTACTTTCAGATAGCAGGGAAACCTGTATGACAATATGACTACTGCTGTAGGGTGAGCTATCATCATCTGCATAAAATTACTTTTTTTATGGTGAGAATATTTATGATCTACTCTCTTAGCAACTTTCAAGCATACAATACAGTATTTTATTTTATTTTTTGGCTTAATGTTCTAAGTTTTTCTTTTTTTTATTAGTCATCAATTTCATACACATCAGTGTATACATGTCAATCCCAATCGCCCAATTCAGCACACCACCACACCACCACCCCACGTGGCTTTCCCCCATTGGTGTCCATACGTTTGTTCTCTACATCTGTCTCAACTTCTGCCCTGCAAACGGGTTCATCTGTAGCGTTTTTCTAGGTTCCACATACATGCGTTAAAATACGATATTTGTTTTTCTCTTTCTGACTTACTTCACTCTGTATGACAGTCTCTAGATCCGCCCACGTCTCAACAAATGACTCAATTTTGTTCCTTTTTATGGCTGAGTAATACTCCATTGTATATATGTACCACCTCTTCTTTATCCATTCATCTGTTGTTGGGCATTTAGGTTGCTTCCATGACCTGGCTATTATAAATAGTGCTGCAATGAACACTGGGGTGCATGTGTCTTTTTGAATTATGGTTTTCTCTGGGTATATGCCCAGTAGTGGGATTGCTGGAGCATATGGTAATTCTACTTTTAGTTTTTTAAGGAACCTCCATACTGTTCTCCATAGTGGCTGTATCAATTTACATTCCCACCAAAAGTGCAAGAGGGTTCCCTTTTCTCTGCACCCTCTACAGCATTTGTTGTTTGAAGATTTTCTGATGATGGCCATTCTAACTGGTGTGAGGTGATACCTCATTGTAGTTTTGATTTGCATTTCTCTAATAATTAGTGATGTTGAGCAGCTTTTCATGCGTCTCTTGGCCATCTGTGTATCTTCTTTGGAGAAATGTCTATTTAGGTCTTCTGCCTATTTTTGAAGTGGGTTGTTTGTTTATTTAATATTGAGCTGCATGAGCTGTTTATATATTTGGAGATTAATCCTTTGTCCATTGATTCATTTGCAAATATTTTCTCCCATTCTGACAGTTGTCTTTTCGTCTTGTTTATGGTTTCCTTTGCTGTGCAAAAGCTTTGAAGCTTCATTAGGTCCCACTTGTTTATTTTTGCTTTTGCTTCCATTACTCTAGGAGGTGTATCAAAAAAGATCTTGTTGAGTTTATGTCAAAGAGTGTTCTTCCTATGTTTTCCTCTAAGACTTTTATAGTGTCCGGTCTTACATATAGGTCTTGAATCCATTTTGAGTTTATTTTCGTGTATCATGTTAGGGAGTGTTCTAATTTCATTCTTTTACATGTAGCTCTCCAGTTTTCCCAGCACCACTTACTGAAGAGAGTGTCTTTTCTCCATTGTATATCCTTGCCTCCTTTGTCATAGATTAGTTGATCATAGGTGTGTGAGTTTATCTCTGGGCTTTCTATCCTGTTCCATTGATCTATAATTCTGTTTTTGTGCCAGTACCATATTGTCTTGATTACTGTAGCTTTGTAGTATAGTCTGAAATCAGGGAGTCTGATTCCTCCAGCTCGGTTTTTTTCCCTCAAGACTGCTTTGGCTACTTGGGGTCTTTTGTGTCTCCATACAAATTTTGAGATGATTTGTTCTAGTTCCATAAGAAATGACATTGGTAATTTGATAGGGATTGCATTGAATCTGTAGATTGCTTTGGGTAGTATAGTCATTTTCACAATATTGATTCTTCCAATCCAAGAACATGCTATATCTCTCCATCTGTTGGTATCATCTTTAATTTCTTTCATCAGTGTCTTATAGTGTTCTGCATATAGGTCTTTTGTCTCCCTAGCTAGGTTTATACCTAGGCATTTTATTCTTTTTGTTGCAATGGTAAATGGGAGTGTTTCCATAATTTCTCTTTCAGATTTTTCATCATTAGTGTATAGGAATGCAAGAGATTTCTGTGCATTTATTTTGTATCATGCAACTTTACAAAATTCATTGATAGCTCTAGTAGTTTTCTGGTGGCATTTTTAGGATTCTCTATGTATAGTATCATGTCATCTGCAAACAGTGACAGTTTTACTTCTTCTTTTCCAATTTATAATCCTTTTATTTCTTTTTATTCTCTGATTGCCCTGGCTAGGACTTCCAAAACTATGTTAACCAATAGTGGTAAGAGTGGACATCCTTGTCTCGTTCCTGATCTTAGAGGAAATGCTTTCAGTTTTTCACATTGAGAATAATGTTTACTGTGGGTTTGTCATATATGGCCTTTATTATGTTGAGGTAGGTTCCCTGTATGCCCACTTTCTAGACAGTTTTTATCATGACTGGGTGTTGAATTTTGTCAAAAGCTTTTTCTGCATCTATTGAGACAATCATATGGTTTTTCTTCTTCAATTTGTTAATATGGTGTATCACATTGATTGATTTGCATATATTGAAGAATCCTTGCATCCCTGGGATAAATCCCACTTGATCATGTTGTATGATCCTTTTAAAATGTTGTTGGATTCTGTTTGATGGTATTTCGTTCAGGATTTTTGCATCTATATTCATCAGTGATATTGGTCTGTAATTTTCTCTTTTTGTATTATCTTTGTCTGGTTTTGGTATCAGGGTGATGGTGGCCTCCTAGAATGAGTTTGGGAGGGCTCCTTCCTCTGCAATTTTTTGGAAGAGTTTGAGAAGGATGGGTGTTACCTCTTCTCTAAATGTTTGATAGAATTCACCTGTGAAGCCATATGGTCCTGGACTTTTGTTTGTTGGAAGATTCTTAACCACAGTTTCAGTTTCATTACTTGTGATTGTTCTGTTCATATTTCCTGTTTCTTCCTGGTTCAGTATTGGAAGGTTATACCATTCTAAGAATTTGTCCATTTCTTCCAGGTTGTCCATTTTATTCGCATAGAGTTGCTTGTAGTAGTCTCTTAGGATTCTTTGTATTTCTGTGGTGTCTGTTGTAACTTCTCCTTTTTCATTTCTAATATTATTGATTTGAGTCCTCTCCCTCTTTTTCCTGATGAGTGTGGCTAATGGTTTACCAATTTTGTTTATCTTCTCAAAGAGCCAGATTTTAGTTTTATCGATCTATGCTCGTTTCCTTTGTTTCTCTTTCATTTATTTCTGCTCTGATCTTTATGACTTCTTTCCTTCTGCTAACTTTGGGTTTTATTTGTTCTTCTTTCTCTAGTTTCTTTAGGTGTAAGGTTATATTGTTTACTTGAGATTTTTCTTGTTTCTTGAGGTAGGCTTGTATTGCTATAAACTTCCCTCTTAGAACTGCTTTTGCTGAATCCCATAGGGTTTGGATCATCATGTTTTCATTGTCATTTGTCTCTAGGTATTTTTTGATTTCCTCTTTGATTTCTTCAATGATCTCTTGGTTATTTAGTAACGTATTGTTTAGCCTCCATGTGTTTGTTTTTTTTTTATGTTTTTTCCCCTGTAATTAATTTCTAATCTCATAGTGTTGTGGTCAGAAGAGATGCTTGATATGATTTCAATTTTCTTAAATTTACTGAGGCTTGATTTGTGACCCAAGATGTGATTTATCCTGGAGAATGTTCTGTGCGCACTTGAGAAGAAAGTGTAATCTGCTGTTTCTGGCTGGAATGTCCTATAAAAATCAATTAAATCTATCTGGTCTATTGTGTCATTTAAAGCTTCTGTTTCCTTATTTATTTTCATTTTGGATGATCTGTCCATTGGTGTAGGTGAGGTGTTAAAGTCCTCCAGTATTATTGTGTTACTGTCGATTTCCTCTTTTATAGCTGTTAGCAGTTGCCTTATGTATTGAGGTGCTCCTATGTTCGGTGTATATATATTTATAATTGTTATATCTTCTTCTTGGATTGATCCCTTGATCATTATGTAGTGTCTGTCCTTCCTTGTCTCTTGTAACATTCTTTATTTTAAAGTCTATTTTATCTGATATGAGTATAGCTACTCCAGCTTTCTTTTGATTTCCATTTGCATGGAATATGTTTTTGCATCCCCTCACTTTCAGTCTGTATGTGTCCCTAGGTCTGAAGTGGGTCTCTTGTAGACAGCATATATATGGGTCTTGTTTTTGTATCCATTCAGCAAGCCTTTGTCTTTTGGTTGGAGCATTTAATCCATTCACGTTTAAGGTAATTATTGATATGTATGTTCCTGTGACCATTTTCGTAATTGTTTTGCATTTATTTTTGTAGGTCTTTTTCTTCTCTTGGGTTTCCCACTTAGAGAAGTTTCTTTAGCATTTGTTGTAGAACTGGTTTGGTGGTGCTGAATTCTCTTAGCTTTTGCTTGTCTGTAAAGCTTTTGATTTCTCCATAGAATCTGAATGAGATTCTTGCCAGGTAGCGTAATGTTGGTTGTAGGTTCTTCCCTTTCATCACTTTAAGTATATCATGCCACTCCCTTCTGGCTTGTAGAGTTTCTGCTGAGAAATCTAACCTTATGGGCGTTTAACCTTATGGGAGTTCCCTTCTATGTTATGTGTCATTTTTCCCTTGCTGCTTTCAGTAATTTTTCTTTGTCTTTAATTTTTGCCAATTTGATTACTATGGGTCTTGGCATGTTTCTCCTTGGGTTTATCCTGTATGTGACTCACTGCCCTTCCTGAAATTGGGTGGCTATTTCCTTTCCCATGTTAGGGAAGTTTTCAACTATAATCTCTTCAAATATTTTCTCAGGTCCTTTCTCTCTCTTTTCTCCTTCTGGGACCCCTATAATGTGAATGTTGTTGCGTTTAATGTTGCCCCAGAGGTCTCTTAGACTGTCTTCACTTCTTTGCATTCTTTTTTCTTTAATCTGTTCCACAGCAGTGAATTCCCCCATTCTGTCTTCCAGGTCACTTATCCGTTCTTCTGCCTCAGTTATTCTGCTATTGATTCCTTCTAGTGTAGTTTTAATTTCAGTTATTGTATTGTTCATCTCTGTTTGTTTGTTCTTTAATTCTTCTAGGTATTTGTTATACATTTCTTGCATCTTCTCGATCTTTGCCTCCATTCTTTTTCTGAGGTCCTGGATCAACTTCACTATCATTATTCTGAATTCTTTTTCTGGAAAGTTGCTTATCTCCACTTCATTTAGTTGTTTTTCTGTGGTTTTATCTTGTTCCTTCATCTGGTATATAGCCCTCTGCCTTTTCATCTTGTCTATCTTTCTGTGAATGTGGTTTTTGTTCCACAGGCTGCAGGATTGTAGTTCTTCTTGCTTCTGCTGTCTGCCCTGTGGTGGATGAGGCTATCTAAGAGGCTTATGCAAGTTTCCTGATGGGAGAGACTGGTGGTGGGTAGAGCTGACTGTTGCTCTGGTGGGCAGAGCTCAGCAAAACTTTAATCTACTTACTATTGATGGATGGGGCTGGGTTCCCTCCCTGTTGGTTGTTTGGCCTGAGGCAGCCCAACACTGGAGCCTACCTGGGCTCTTTGGTGGGAATAGTGACAGACTCTGGGAGGGCTCATGCCAAGGAGTACTTCCCAGTACTTCTGCTGCCAGTGTCCTTGTCCCCATGGTGAAACAAAGCCACCCCACCCCCTGCCTCTGCAGGAGACCCTCCAACAGTAGCAAGTAGGTCTGGTTCAGTCTCCCCTGGGGTCACTGTTCCTTCCCCTGGGTCCTGATGTGCACACTACTTTGTGTGTGCCCTCCAAGAGTGGAGTCTCTGTTTACCCCCAGTCCTGTCGATATCCCGCAATCAATTCCCACTAGGCTTCAAAGTCTGATTCTCTAGGAATTCCTCCTCTGGTTGCCAGACCCCCAGGTTGGGAAGCCTGACGTGGGGCTCAGAACCTTCACTCTAGTGGGTGGACTTCGCCAGTCTGTGAGTCACCCACCCAACAGTTATAGGATTTGATTTTACTGTGTTTGCGCCCCTCCTACCATCTCATCATGGCTTCTCCTTTGTCTTTGGATATGGGGTATCTTTTTTGGTGAGTTCCAGTGTCTTCCTGTTGATGACTGTCCAGCAGCTAGTTGTGATTCTGGTGTTCTTGCAAGAGGGAGTGAGAGTACATCCTTCTACTCTGCCATCTTGTTCCTCCTAGCCAGCTGTTTTTATATTCCTTTCTCCTAAGTTTATTTTTTAAAAGATGGCTTCTCAGAAATTATTGTATATTACATCCTGTTTCCAAATTGGGTATATACTGCAAACATCTGGGTGAAACTGAAAAGACTGAAGCCTGTCAGTGTTATTCAGTATCAAAATTTATAACAGTGTCTCTGAATAACTTGGAAGCATTCACGTTTTCCTAGATTATGTTTCAATATGAAGCTGTTTCTCTTGCTTTTTCATACTGTTTTCCATAGTGGCTGCACCAATTTACATTCCCACAAAGAGTGCAAAGAAAAGCCCAGGACCAGATGGTTTCACTGGTGTGTTCTACGAAGCTTTTGAAGAATTAACACCAATCCTTCTCAAATTCTTCCAAAAAACTGAGGAGAAACAAATACTCCCCAACTTATTTTACATAAAACATCTTTATCTTATGTAGGATTTACAAATATTTCCTCCCATGCCACAGGTTGGTTTTTCACCCTTTTAATTATATCATTTGGTAGGCAGAAGCCTTTTAGTTTGATGTAGACCTTATCTGTTTTTGCTTTTGTTACCTGTGCTTTTGGTGTCATATCCATAAAATCATTGCCAAGACCAAAGTTATGAAACTTTTCTCCTTCTTCTTGAAGTTTTACAATTGCAGGTCTTAACATCTAAGTTTTTAATTAAGTTTGAGTCAATTTTTGTATATGATGTAAGAACATGGACCAGTTTCATTCTTCTGCATGCAGATATCCAGTTTTCCCAGGCCCAACTGTTGAAAAGACTATTCTTGCTCCATTGTGTATTCTTAGCAATGTTGAAAATCAATTGACCATATATGTGTGGATTAATTTCTGGACTCTATTCTGATTTTTTGTATTGATCTGTATGTCAGTCTTATTGCCAGTGCATACTGTTTTAATTACTGTAGCTTCGTAATTAATTTTGAAATCAGGAAGTGTGATGCATGAAGCTTTGTTCTTTCTCAAGATCACTTTGGCTCTTTTGGGTCTTTTGTGGTTTCATATAAATTTTAGTATTACCTTATCTATTTCTGTAAAAAATTCCATTGGAACTTTGCTGTGGATTGCATTGAATCTGTAGTTTGCTTTGAGTGGTATAGACATTTTAACACTATTAAGTCCTCCAATCCATGGACACAAAATATCTTTCCATTTGTTTGTGTCTTTCATCAATGTTTCATAGTTTTCAGTATCCAAATCTTTCTCTTAGTCAAGTTTATTCCTAAGTATGTATTTATTTTGGTGCTATTTTACATGGAATTGTTTTACTTAATTTCCTTTTCAAATAGTTTATTCTTAGTATATGGAAACACAACTGATTTTTGTATGTTCAAATAGGGCTTAACTCTATGTTTTCCGAAAGTCAGCCAGCTTGAATGGATGGTTTGCCTATGGAAGGCATTTCCCAAAGCCCCTGTTGTCTGTTATTTACCTAGTGACAAGCTTGCTCCTACACCTGCCCTGTAAGGACAGAAGAGGCAGCAGTGGGAGAGGAGGTCAATAGAGCAATGACCTATCACTGAGGCATAAGCTCATCGTGTGTGGGCACATCTCCCTATGAGATTATGGAGACTCAGAGATGGTGGGAGGAGGCAGTGTCCCTCAACACCTTTCCTTGCTGATTTTCTTCAATAAAACATGTGACATGTGACATTGTTTTTCTCATGTCCTACTGAATAACGGTTGGGTATCACAAAGGTAAAATTTGTCCTTACCCACTTTTATGGTAACCATATTTTTCTGAATGAGGGTTGATTCCTAGAGAAAATAAATAGTCTCAATAAAATTTTATTAAAGTAAAATTTTAAATTTAATAGAGGAGAATAAGCCATGCCAGATTGGAAAGGTCCCAACTATTTAAGGGTCAGAATTCAACTCTTTGCCTTCTGTGTCCTATACAAATCTGTCTCTCCTCTGAAGAGCTGTACTAAACAGGGCTAAGGAGAAAAGCCACTGAAATTCATAAGCTGAGGTTGTAAAATCTGCAAGATTCAAAAGATATTGAGATTCAATTACTCTTCTAGGAAGGGGTGACTTATCATAGGATAATAGAAAAGTAAAAACTCAGAGCAGGAGCAAAAAGGAAGCAATCGCAGAGGGAAAGGGAAGAGAAAAGAATAGTAATTATGGAAGTTTTATGGTTGAGACACCATGGGGTGGGGGGTGACTTTGTGAGATTTCCTTCAATAGGCTAGGCTGGAGACCTTATTCCTTATGCAGTAGAAGAGAGTAAAGCAGTTCACGGCACATCCAATCTCTAGTCCCAACTCTGTACAGTTGTCAGTATTTTAACTCCTTTTACAAAGAACTGCTTAAAAATTCTCTGATGTATACTAGGTAATTCCTCAGGAGTAACAGAGAAAATAGCATCCAGAAGATGTGGAAGAGGGATATCACATTGTTCCCTTGTCACTGATGGTCAACAGAAGCACTGTAGTCTACTGGAAGGAAAACATGTACCAATCAATGACAAGCCAGATGGGGAAAAAGCAACAGTGGTGCCATTTGCTCCTTACCTAAAGGTTATATCAGATACCCTGCGTGACAGACAAAAACCCCTGCTAAAGGAAGCTATCACACCAGCCACATAGGACTTTAGTGTATGATAAAGATGTTATTACAACCAGTCAAGAAAAGTAAATTATTCAACAAGAAACTGACTAAGCATTGTGGAAATGAAAAAAAAAAAAAAAAAAAGACCTAGCGCACACTCAATACACTCAAATATATTCCAAGTGTTTAAAGAATTAAACATATGAAAGTCTATAAAAGAATAAGAATAAAATATTCAGTTATATATAAAATGGGGGGATGGAAATTTCTTTCTCAGGATAAAACTATAAGCAGATATAATAAATAAATGAGATAAAAAGAGTTGACTATTTCAAATCTTAAGATGTTTTAAGTAAAATATATACAAATACAATAACAAGGGACATGTTAAAATGGATAGAGGACAGATCAACACCTATAATGAAAACAAATCATATTAGAAGAGGAAAAATCATGAATGGGAAAATTAAAAAATATATATGTATGTGTGTATATATATATATATATATATATATATATATATATATATATATATACATGCCAGTACACATGAAAAAGGAAAAAGCAACACTCACAATAGCTAAATAAAGGCAAATTATAGCAATAGTGATATGTGGTTTGGCCTCTCAGTTGGGCAAAGTTTTGTCTAAGGCAAGAGTAAAATGGAAATTGCAGTAAGGTAATATTATGTGTTTTTAATGTTCTGTGCTGGAACACAATTAGGAGATTTACAATGTTTATCTAGGATAGCTCTCACCACAACCCTCCGGGTAAGGTAGGACAGCATTCCCCATTTTATAAATAAGGAAACTGAGGCTTAGATACCTTGTAAGCTGTGCAACACCAAATACCTAGTAAGTAAGAACACTAGTTTATTAGATCCCACAGTCCCTACTCTTTCTAAGATGCTACAGAGCATTCCTGCAGGACATGAGGAGGACTATTAGAGGTGTCTGCTATAGGAAGTAACATGATAAAATCAATAATTAGGAACATTTTACTGGGCAGTATTAAGTAGTAAGGGTTTGCGTATAACGTTTTTAAAAACGTTCATCAATATTAAACAATTACATGACACCATTTTGTATGTTGGCTTTCACATTTGTAGTCTCTGCTAAGCCTGGAGCATAAAGGTTACATTTACCGTGGTGGTGTCAATATTGATGTCTTGTGCCTGCACGTCTGAATTTTTCAGTAGTAATGCTATCCCACGGTAACCACATCCCTTTCCATTTCACTGTGCCTCATGTAAACAGGAAACGTGTAATGATAGTATCTGAGAAATCAGTTTGGGCCAAATATAACATGGATTTAAACTATCAACCTCATGGGAGCAAACTTGTGCCTTCTCACTGTGCTCTAAGCAAGGATTTCCATCACTCATCAAAGGCTGAGACTGAGGTGAAACGTCAGCAAGCAGGGAAGTAGTAAAGCTGCATTTAACGATTCCCATGAATACTGGAAGACAGTGTATGCAAGTATCTGTTTCCTTAGAAGAGCTTAAACCCTAGAAACATCTGACTCCACATTTATAAAAGGCACAACTGGTTTTATTTATTTGTTTTTGTACTTTCTTTTCAATTACAAAAGTAGCTCCAGATTAAGACAGCAAAATAGTTTCTGGATAGTTTTGGAAATACACTATTGTAATGCACTGCTTTCATGGTTCTATGATAATTTAGCTATGCCTGAAATTCTAAGTATCAGGGTTTAGACTCATTTATTCTTTTAACATTTAAAAAGGTGGTATAGAACTTTAAATGCCAAGTAACATTAAAAACAAATCAATGTGTTATTCATGCATGGTGTGCAGATGAATTTTTTAGTAATTCTTACCTTTTCAGATCATTAATCTGAATCATTATATTACACAGACTTTATACCACCCTCACAATAACTAATACAGCAATTCTTATAATTCTGAAAGTTGGATAGCACACATATTCCAGAGTGACTCAGCAAGGCAATTCTCAGGAGACAAATACTGATCTAATTTTGCCTTCTAGATTCTTGATAATAAACAAAACTACAAGAGCAAAGACGAATATCCTTACACCTAGAGTTTATTTTGAAGACGTTCTATATTATTTTTCATTGTACTGGATTTCTAATCACCATTTATCTGCTTATTCTGCAGATAAAACCAAATAAATAAGCTTGATTTAAATCTAATTTTGTAACATTTGCATCAAAATGCATCCCTATGGAATCAGGTAAAGTTGAACATTACAATGCAACAAATCTGAATTTCCATTTAGGAAGAAGGCAGTTCACAGTAGTGGCTCCTCTTCTATTTATTAGTGGTGAATGTGTGGGCAGATGCAAATTTAAGTAATGTATTTATAAGCACATATAAACATCCCATAATATGTTAACATCTCCACCAAATACACAAAGGTGTATCTATATAACCCTCCAGTTGGATAAACCCTTATCACTCTATTTCTTACATATGCAAATTTTTGGAATTTCCTTTACACTTGTCATATTACATTGTATAAGGAGATCTTCCTACTTCTAAAATGATGGCAAATCATTTAACTCATTTCTTTTTCAGAGTAGATTTCACCCAAGATTGTGAATCCAACACATGGACTGCTATAGTTACCTTGTCTAAAACATAAAGCCCTAGTGTAGCCATTGTTTGAGTAGCCTTTCTGATTACATATTGAAAAAAAATTTCTCAGTCATGTTCTGTCTTTAAACTAAATTGCCCCAAGTTAGAAGCATCCTGTCTTCATTGAAAAGCTACAGAAACCTCATAATCGATTTCTCAACGGGTTTGAGTAATTTGATTTCTATTTTAGGATGCTTTATTTCCTGACTCTTGAAAACATTGACATATTGCAAGAAGAAATTTGTTTCGAGGATCCAAGTGCCAGTTATTGTTTATGGCACTGATGACCAAGGTTGGATGTGACTTACCTGCATTGAAATACAACTAGCATGATCATTGGGCACTTCTCCATGAGGAGAAATGTATGTTAAGAGGTAGATATACTACTATAAAGAAATGTAATGACAACCTGGTCTTGAAATTTTGAAGTCTAGTGAGAATTTGGTCAAATTCATCCCAACTTTGATCAAGGATGTACACCCACACACAACATGATCATACTTAAATATCAGAAGAGATTATAGGCAAAATGCTTATTTTCAGTCAGAATTACATCAAGAAGCCACAGTACCTATCAGGAAACTATAACTGCAGAGAGATAAAATCTGGTTTATTTATTTAAATCACTTCCTTAAGAATGGAAAGAGAGACTATAATATCAAAGATTTTCTCTTGACTAAAGCTTCATTAGGGTTTAAAAGAGTAAAGATAATTGCCTTATGTCTTTGATGGAAAGACAACTGTTTTTCTAATTTTATAATAATTTGGGAGCAAACACCAAGAGAAATTTGTTCTTAAACTCAGTAGTAGAAGGGCTGATAGAAATTTCCAGGGATTTTTCCCATTCAAGATCTTTAACTGGATGGCAAAGTAGAAAAAAAAAATGTATCCAGTTGAAACAGGGTCCTAAACTGAATCATCATATAAATATACTGAGAAATGATTCATGCTAAGGCAACCAGGGACACTTGTATCTTAATGAGAAAGAATTCTATTCATTAACATTACAATCTTACAGAGACAGTTTCTTAATCCTGTGGTAGTATTCATGACCTATAGGAAAGGAAAGGAAATAGTAACAGTTCTCACTGGAAATTAATATAGATTTAAAAATCAAAAATAAAAGATGTAGGTGCTTACAAAGTATGTATTACAAACCAATCATTAGTCCTTTAAATGTATGCCTTTGTTATATTTGGAATAATAATAATGTTATCTGAATCTACATATCTCATTTAAAAACATCTACACTTTAGCCTATTTTTACTTAATATTCACAACAAGGTACTTTATAGTATATTATCTTTTGCATTTCAACTATAAAGTTTTATACTAGCTGACACTGCATACTGCAGACAAATCCTTTAATAGAGTTTCAGAATTTTCCATAAACTCATCTTATTCCTTCAGTAGAAGTGATTCCCAATGTAGCTTTCTTCAGCAATGGGCTTTACATCAGAAAAAAAATCTAATTTCCTGGACAAAGGAATGAAGAATATCTACTGTAGTACGATATAGACTTTTTTCCCAGCATAATACCAGATTTCTCTAGAACTTCAGAGAAATCCATTTCATCTCTCTTCCTGAAGTCTACAGAAAATATCTCTGTATAAATCCTACATTTAATCCATCTGGTAACTAATATGTAGTCATATACAATTATACACTTGTTCATGCTAATGCACTGACTACTGTTAATATTATCATCATAATGTATTAAGAAACAGGTTGTAGAAAGGCAAAGAGTAATGAGAAGAGAAAGATGACCAGAAAGAAGAAAGTACTAGCATCTGTACTCAACATTTCTTTAGAGGTTTGTTTTGTCTTGTTTTGTTTTCTACCTCTTTCCTTTAGCTTTTGCATGCCATATACTTCATAACTATATAAAAGAATCTTCATTCTGGAAGCTATGAACAATTTTGGCCCACATCAATAGTTTTGGCCTTCATAACAACTGTGTATGAGGTAACTGAACAATGAGTGGCCAATGAGTGCCTTGCCAATTGAAACAATCAGCACCTGAAATGCAAGGTTATTCCCGCAATTATATAGATATAATCAAAGCTACAAGTGCAACCATCAATAACATGGGCCACTGTGCAGTCAATCTACTTTCTCTGGCCAACTCCTCAATTAACTGTGTATCATCTCTTGGAGTTAAGTTATGGTCAACAGATTTATGCATAATGACAATTGAAATGACCAAACCATCTTTTCTAAAATATAGCCTTTTTAATCACACAGATAAATGAGTGACACTTGAAGAACTTTTCATTTACATTTATTTTCCAAGTCCTCAATATAAAATAAGAAAAACAAACAAGTCCTGTCAATATTCAAACAGCATTTCAAGAGGTTTTCACAGGTGGAAGCTATTCAGTGAAGAACTACCATTATTCAGCGAGAGTCAAGGAGAATTGTGACAACTGGAAATGTTCAAGTAATAACATATTTTAATTTTACTTTTAATTTCATTGTCTAATGCCCTTCAAAGCAGACTTGACCTCATCACAAGCTTTCCTTATACTAAGTTTTCTGTTAAAACTGCAAAAATTATATCGTGGTAATCTTGGGGACAGGGGAAGGAATTAAACAGTCTTTTCACCAGTATATGAAAATGTATTATTACACAAAGGCCAAATAACTGTGAGTACCAATAAATAAGTAAATAGGTAGAAAAATTAAAAAGCCCTAAATGTAGTTACATAGTCATCTCTACTGAATATTATTATATACACAAAGGTATTTTCAATAAGAAACCACAACTAATCACTGGACACCATTCCCTGCTACTGAACTAGATGATTCCTTGTAATACAGTTAAAAAAAAATGCTGTCTTGACCCAGTGTTGAGGTCTGGCTAAAGTTGGAGGCCCTGGCTAATCTTGAACAGCTGATTGAGTATACACCCCAGTCACTTCTTTATTGGGCCCTCACACAGGCCACTATGAACATACCTGCCTTAATCATGCTAAAACTGAATATTAAACAAGTAAGGACAGCCCCTTTGCCCTAGAGCCCAAGAAATTATTTAAATTAGCCAACCCACCCTAATTTAAATTAGGAACCCAGAAAACCTAGCTAACCTCACCTCACTTGCCACACATAAGTTGACCCCATAGCTCAAGTTTGCTGTTACTGTCTCTGTCACAACTCCCTGTGTGGCCCTGCCTGACGGCTTTCTCTTGCTTGGAGTAGTAAGTAACAAAGTATTCTGCCTTTCATCTATCCAAGCATCAGTGTGTTTTGTCCTGCTGTCAAAAATATCTTGAAATCTCATATAACAATCCTTAAGTGCTAGAGTCCTAGTGACTAACTGTCCACTAATGGAAGAAATTCATTCTTAATTTGTGGAATAAATTTATTCAACTCTCATGCTTATGCACAGATGAACATACTTCCAGAAAAATGGGGTACTGGATGTACTTCTTTTTATTCCTCCTGCTATGTACAATTAAAAACCATAGACATTATATATAAAATAAACATGGAAGACCCTGAAAGAGGAGTTGAAGAAAGCAGGCCAGTTAAGGACCATGGGACCCAAGAAACAAATTTTCTATAGGTTTTCTTTTTGTCTCCCACATCCCAGACTTAGAGCTGAAAAAACTGGTAACTCCATAATGCCAACAGTTATAAACAGAAAAAAAACTCTATCAAAATTCAGCTTTCAAAGAAATGTATACCAATACACATAATAGTCAAACTTTTGAAAACTAAAAATGAAAAAGAAATCTTGAAAGCAGTGAGAGAGATATGTCATCATACCTACAGTGGAAAACAACAATTCAAATTATAGCAGATTTCGCACTGTAAACTACTGAGCTCAGGAGAAAGAGGTATAAAATGTTTTAAGTGCTGAAAGAAAAGAACTGTCAACCCAGCATCCTATATCCAAGGAAAATATCCTTCAGGAATGAAGGGGAAACCAAGACACTTTCAACTGAAGGAACACTAACAGAATGTGTTGCCAGTATATCTACCCTAATAAATGGCCAAAGGAAGTTCTATAAACAGAAAGGAAACTATAAAAGAAGGAGCCTTAGAACATAAGAAGGAAGAAAGGACATGTAAAGCAAAACTGTGAGTAGATGCAACAGATGATCCTTTTCATCTTGAGTGTTCTAAATAGTATTTGATAATCAAAGCAAAAATTATAACATTGATGTGATTCTAGATGTAGGAAATTATATTTGAAATAGGGAAAGTAAAAAGATATAAAGGGAGATAAGGTTTCTATACTTTGCTCCATTTGGTAAAATTATATCGAGTAGGCTTTGATAAAGTTATATATAAATATACTGTGAAACCTATATCAACCAATGAAAAAACTTATAAACAAAGATACCCTCAAAAACACTAAAGGTAAAAATGGAATTCTAAAAAATTGCTCAACTAACCCACAGGAGGATAGGAAAAAGACAAAAAATAGTGAACAAACAGAAAACAAACAAAAATAGTATGATAAACTATAGGCTCAATATATCAATAATTACATTAAATGTAAATTGTCTTAATACACCAAATAAAACACAGAAATTGGCAGAGTGGATTAATAAGCATGTAGGAGCTATCTGTTGTCTATTGGAAACTCAGTTCAAATATAACAATTTAGGCAGGTTAAAAGTAAAGGATGGAAATAGATAACAAATCAAAAATAGAAGGGATGACTATATTAATGTCTGATAATGTAGACTTCAGAACAAAGGAAACTGCCAGAGATAGAGAAGGACATTACATAATGATTAAATGGTCAATCCACCAAGAAGATACAACAATCCTAAATGTGTATGCATTGAACAAGAGATGTGCAAAAATATGAAACAATGTATAGAAATAAAAGGAGAAATAGGCAAATGCACAATTATTACTAGAGACTTTAACACTCCTCTCCTAAAATTAATGGAACAACTAAACATAAAAGCAGCAAGGGTATAAAACACCTTAAAAACACTATCAAGCAACAGTATCTAATTAACCCTCATAGAGCAGCCCACATAACCAGTGTAGAACACACATTTTATTCAAGTGTCCACAGAACATATACCAAAATAAACTAAATCCTGGGCCATAAAACAGACCTTGAAAAGCTTAAAAGAACTGAAATCATACACAGTGTGTCCCTCAACCACAATGGAGTCAAAAGATAAAGAGAAACAGAACATAAAAATTTCTAAAAACTTAGAAACTAGACAACATATTTCTAAAAATTCATAGTTCAAAAAGTAAATCTCAGGGACTTCCCTGGTGGTCCAGTGGTTAAGACTGTGCTTCCACTGAAGGGGGTGTGGGTTCGATCTCTGGTAGAGGAACTAAGGTCCCACATGCCACGTGGCATGGTCAAAAAAAAAAAAAAAAGTAAATTTCAACACATAAATTGAAACACTAATTGAACTGAAGTAGTATGAAAATATAACATCATAATTTGAAAATATAATATCAGTTTCAAAGATTAAGCATAGCTAAAGCAGTACTGAGAGAAAAAATCATAGCACAATGCATACATTAGAAAAAAGGAAAAGTCTCAAATCAATAATCTAAACTTCCATTTGCAGAATCTAAAAAAAGAAAACCAAAATAAACCTAAAGCAAGTAGAAGGAAGGAAATAATAGCAGAAATAAAAAAAAATTGAAAACAACAACAAAAAGAAAAGCAATGAAAATTAGTGTACTTTGAACAAATCAACAATTGCCAAACTTCAAGCAAACTAAGAGAAAGAGAGATGATATAAACTACCAATTCCAGAAATAAAACAAGATCACTATATACTCTGTCAATATAAAAAAAGATAATAAAAGAAAAAAGATAACAGAATTCTATGAACAACCCTACACAAATAAATTTCATAATTTAGGTGAAATGGACCAATTCCTTAAAACACGAACTACCACAACATACCCAATATGAAATAAATAATTTAATCCTTTAACAAAAGGAAATTGAATTCATAATTCAAAAACTCCCAGAACAATCAATCTGCATGCTCAGGAGTTTTCAATGGAGAATTCTACCAAACACTTAAAAGAATTATCACTAATTGTACATAATCACTTTCAGAAAAACAGAAATGAGGGATCTCCAACACCTCTCATGAGTATAGATGAAAAATTTCTTAGCAAAGTATTAGCAAGTAGAATTCAGCAATGTATAGAAAGAATTATACACTATGACCAAGTGGAGTTTACTTCAAGGATGCAAAGATGTTTCAGTATTCAAAATTCAATCAATGTAATCTGCCAAATTAATAAACTAGAGAAGAAAAATCACATAATCTTACAAAGCTATACAGAAAAAGCAACTGACAAAATTCAATACCTACTCATGTGATACAGAACTTCCTCAACTTAATTAAAAGTATCTACAAAAAAGCTAACATTACATTTAATGCAGGAAAACAATGTTTTCTCTCTAAGATTGGGAACAATTCATGGATTTCTGCTCTCATCATTCTTACCCAAAATAAAATCTGAAGTTTAAGCCATTGAAATAAAGTAATAAAGCAAACAAGGACCTACACATGAGGAAGGAAGAATTAAAAATGTCTTTATTTTCTGATGCATAATTGTTGATGTAAAATATTCTAGGGAATGTACAAAAAATTCTACCACTAATAAGTGAGTTGAGCAAGGTGGCAGGATATAAGATAAACATTTAAAAAATCAATTGTATTCTATATACCCCCAGTGGAAACATGCATAAAAAACAAAATTTAAAATGCAATGAAATTTGTAATCACTCAAAAAGAAATGAAATACTAAAGTGTAAGTCTAACAAAACATGCACAAGATTTGTATACTGATAACTACAAAATGCTAATGAAAGAAATCAAAAAAAGCTAAATAAATGGATAAATATATCATATTAATGAATCGGAAGACTCAGCATAGTTAAGACATCAATTTTTACTAAATTGCTATACAGGTTTAACATATTTACTTTCAAAATTCCAGCAAGATTATTTGTAGGTGTAGAAAAGAGTCTTCTAAAATATACATGGAGGGACTTCCCTGGTGGCGAGTGGTTAAGAATCCGCCTGCCAATGCAGGGGACACAGGTTCGAGCCTTGGTCCGGGAAATTCCCACATGCTGCTGAGCAACTAAGCCCGTGCACCACAACTGCTGACCCTGCACTCTAGAGCCCATGAGCTACAACTACTGAGCCCGTGCACCACAACTACTGAAGCCCACGTGGCTGGAGCCCATGCTCTGCAACAAGAGAAGGCACCACAACCAGAAGCCCATGCACTGCAACAAAGAGTAGCCCCCTCTTGCCACAACTAGAGAAAGCCTGCACACAGCAACAAAGACCCAACGCAAAGATAAAAAATAAATTTACAAAAATAAAATAAAATATATATGGAAAGGTAAAGGAACTAAAATAGCTATAATAATTTTGGAAAAGAAGAATAAAGTGGCAGGAATCAGTCTACTCCATTTCAAGACTTATTATATAGCTGTAATAATCAAGACCATATGGTATTTGTAGAGAGATAGACTCATCAATCAATGCAACAGAATAGAAAACCTAGAAGTAGACCCACGTAAATATACCCAGCTAATTTTTGATGAGCATGCAATGGCAATTCAAAGGAGGAAAGATAGCTTTTTCAACAAATGGTACCAGAGCAATTGGACGTATTCATATGCCCACCCAAAATTAAACTCAATCCCAGTCTCAAACTATACAAAAATTAACTCAAAATGTATGGCAAACATAAATAAAAAACATAAAACTTTTAGAAAACAATAGAAGAAAATCTTTGAGAGCTAGGGCTAGGCAAAGAGTTCTTAGACTTGACATCAACACAATCCATAAAAGGAAACATTGATAAATCAGAATTCAAAAAAATTTTTAAATTTTGTTCTGTGAAAGACTGTTAAGAGGAAGAAAAGGGAAACTTATAGAATGGGGGAGAATATTTGCAAATAACATATCTCACAAAGGACTAAAATTTAGAATATTTGATAAACTCTCAAAACTCAATAGTAAAATACACACAATCCAGGTAGAAAAGTCCAATTAGAAATACATGAATAGATATTTCACAAAAGAGGATATACAGATGGAAAATAAGCACATAAAAAGATGTTTAACATAATTAGCCATTAGGGAAATGCTAATTAAATTCCAGACGGGATATCACTACATACTTATCAAATGGCTAAAGTAAAAAATACTGACAATGGCAAATGCTGACATGGGTGCAGAGCAACTTGATCACTCATACCTTTCTGCTGGGAATGTAAACTGGTACAGCCACTCTGGAAAACAGCAATTACTTAAAAACCTATACATGCCATCACCATACAATACAACGATTACACTCCTAGGCACTTATCCTAGAGAAATGAAAACCAATGTTGATACAAAAAGCCTGTACAGGAACTTTATAGAAGCTTTATTTCTAATAGTCCCAACTGGAAACAACCCAGATGTCCTTCCATGGATGTTTAGTTAAATGAACTGTGGTACATCCATACTACGAAAAATTATTCAGCAATAAAAAGGAATACACTGTTGATACAAACAACAACCTGGCAAATCTCCAGGTGTTGCTGAATGCAAAGTTCATGTGCCTGACTCACAGTGAGGCTAAACAAACTGAAATACTGGAGTTTGGAGCAGAGAAAGGTTTATTGCAAGGATCAAGCAAGGAGAATGGGCAGCTCATGCTCAAAAACCACGAACTTCCTGATGGTTTGGGGGGAAGAGTTTTTAAAGGCAAAATTTGGGGTGAGGACTGCAGGGTCTTTGACTTTCTTCTGATTGGTTGGTGGTGAGGTAACAGGGCAGTGCTCCAGGAATCGTGCTTAGCCTGAAATTACCATCCTCCACCTGGGTGGGGGCCTTAGTTTCTGTAGAAGAACTCAAAGGTACATTATTGTATATATCCCTTGAGGAGGAACCAGGACCATGCTTTATTGCTGTACTGTTGTTTCTTGACTGCTCTTCCTTTGTTTCATCATTCCCTCCCTAGTTAGTAACTGCTTAAACCTGCCCTTTAGAACTCAGGGAAAGGCTAAGAGGCCGAAGCCTCTTTTTCTACAAACAAGAAACAGGGGACATGGAAATGCTTTTGTATCCAGGAGAGCACCACAGGGTCCTGCTCAGTTTCACAGGGAATCATGCTAAGTGAAAAAAAAAAAAAAAAATATATATATATATATATATAGCAGGTTATATACTATATGATTGCATTAATAAAACACTCTTTGAAAGGACAAATTTATAGAAATGGAGAATAGATTAGTGGTTGCCGGGGGATCAAAAGCAGGGTGATTGTGAGAGTGAAGTCGGTGTGGTGATAAAGGGCAACATGAAAGAGCTTTGTGGTGATGGAAATGTGCCGTGTCTGGACGGTATGGGTGCCAATACCCTGGTTGTGATACTGTACTATAATTTCACAAGATGCTGCCATAGGAGACAATTCGGTAAAGAGTGCATAGGAATTCTTTGTATTATTTTTTACAGCTGCATGTGAATATATATTTAAAATAAATGTTTAATTAAAAAATAAAGCAATAATCTTATGGACTATTTCGTTTTGATAGATTTCAAATGTGAAAACAGATGGCTGGTTATGTGTTTGAAAGCTAATATGCAATTGTGAATTATACAAATAAGATTCTTAAAGAAAAGGGAAAAGTTACAATGCTCTTAGAGAACCAAATAAGTTATAAGTTGTCTGCACTGAATATTGTTTTCCTTTTCAGGAAAATAGGTTTAAGGGCTTCCATTTCCTTTTTTTTCAATAACAGTGTTTAAAATTTATTCAACAATTGTGTACTGAGCACCTCTTATACACTAGGAACTATTTGAGATAGAGAAAAACTGATGAGCAAAAATGACATGCCTAATAGAATGTGGCCATAACAGATAACAGTACAACTAGTAGAATAAAGGAACTTGAATTTGTTAGAATCTAAAGTCTCTGACTACACTATTATCATTTTTTTAATTTCTGAGTTTCCGATGGAGTTTTTTTCATCACCAGGTCTGTTGCTATCCACCTATATATACAGCATTTTTCTTTCAAAATTAATAACTTAGCAAGACTTCATATGACTCCTCATGTGTTAAAAGTTCTATTTGTACCAAAAACACAGTACAAGCTAAAGACTTTCAAAAAGACACAATATTTAAACTTAACTTACATACAAGACAAACAGTTTTAGGTTACTTCTGTGAAATAAATTTACATTTTATGGCAAACAAGAAAAATTTAAACATAAAAAATTTTTCTCTGCCGTTTGGCCTCCTCTGTCCCCTCTACTGTGCATTGTGTATCTGCATTAAGCATTGACCAAACCTCCCCCATCAGCAGACATACCTGCTCAACCATAAAGAGCAACATTCTCCTAGCACCAACAAGACAATTCCTTAAAGATAGGATTTCTTCTTGATCTTGTAAGGGGGTCACAATGACCCATCACTTTGTACTTGCAGATCTGAATTATGTGAACTGTCAATAATACACCATCAAATGTATAGCTGCCTATCTCAAAACACTGATATGACTGTGTTTTGACTTCTAAGGGGCAGAACTGTTCTTGGAGATTTCTGAGGGGCTGTTCCTGGGTTATGATCCTCAATTTGGCTTGAATAAAATTTTCCATTTCTTTCTTAGATCAACTGATTAATTTTTCATTGACACTTTTTATTCTGAAACCAATTTTCTGGATTTCTGGGTTTTAAATATCCAGTAAATACCAGAATGGAGTCTATGTGTTCATTTTCATTTAGCAAACTGCAGCACCTACAGTCACTAAGAGGAGCACATGTCTCAGAGAAAATTGCGAAGTTATTTTTTCCATTCTGTCAATATTAGTATATTTCAATGAAATGCCCACCTGATTTAATTCTTTCATTCTTCAGAAAGTTTGGAAGTGAAAGGGTAAACATTTGCTTAAAGAAATAAAACATAGTATGCAGCTCTATCAGCTAGAATAGCTCATAAAATGAAAAGGCAAAGAGGAAACACAATAGCTACTCATGGATAGCTGAGATTTATGCAACTATTATGCAGAAAAAAATTGTTCCCAGAGAAAAATGCTATCTGTTCCTAGGTCACACAATAATCTGTTCTTGAATGGCAGAATGTCATATTTTTATAGAATTTGTATGGATGAATAGAATTTGAAGTCCAGTAAAGCATAGTTTTTCTCTGATTTAATATTTGGTAACACAAATATATTTTACTTTGTCTAGCTGTTTAAGAGCTCCCTATTATTTTATAGATAATTCCTATTGTTATTAAAGATAATATCTATTTTCCAATGAATAATCTTTTTTTGATGGCATAATAAACACAAACTATTTTATGATGAGAAACTTTTCTTCCTTGCTCTTTGAGCTTCACTATTGAAAAACTATGTGTTTCTTTTCTAGAACTGAAAGGCAGCAAGAGCAACATAATTGCTACTGTGAGCAATAGAGATTTAAACCTCCATTTCTCCTATTGAAAAACTATTGAAAAACTATGTGTTTCTTTTCTAGAACTGAAAGGCAGCAAGAGCAACATAATTGCTACTATGAGCAATAGAGATTTAAACCTCCATTTCTCCATTACTGAACTCTGCCTAAAACAAACCAGTGCGAGATTTGGATAAAGGATGCCAAGGTCATACAGGGAACAAGAAAAAAAATCTTTAAAAATGGCCTATTTTTTTTAGAAATCTAAACATTTATGCCATCTCCACCATCCAGCCAGAGACAAGTCCTTAAGAGACAATCATTTCTGATTGTTCCAAGTTATTTTGCCCATTTGCTGACACCACAAATAGAAAGTTAAAGATATAAATAATTTACAATGAATTACTATCTTCAGGCCCAGAGGTTTATTTCTCCCTTTTACACCATGGGATTCACAAAAGCAAATTAAAGGAGCCACAATTGCATAGTATTTGATAGCTTAAATATTAATTTCAAATCTACTACATCTAATCTTTCATAATAAACCTTCTTGATTGATACAACCTTTGTCTCATGTTTCTGAAGGGGAAAATGAGAATCAGAAGATTTAAGGAGACTATATCACAAAATAGGACAGAATTCTCATTTGATGTGAGTCAGCATAGTCTATAAATGTGAAAAGAATTTACTGGTCTTTTGCTTATTTCTTTTCTGTAGTTAATACTGATGAGAACTTACTTTTTTAATGCAGAATCCCCCATACACACATTTCATTTATTCATTTTCATATTATTTAGCAATGATTAGGTACAAAATATTTAAATAGACTAATAGAAATAAAAATTATAAAACATATTTTTGCCCTTGAGGAATTCATGACTTAATAAAAATAGCTAATAAAAAATAATGATTTATACCATATATTGACATAGTGTATATGCCAGGCACACACACATTTACATGTATTAATTCATTTAATCTCACAGCATTACTGTGAGAAAGGTACTAATATTATCCACATTTTTCAGATGAGAACACCAAAGGACAAAGAGCTTAAATCTCCAAACATTTAGTAATATTTTCAAAGCATAGCAATTGGTAGATATAAATTCTAAAATTGCAGTTAGCATTTTTTTCCTTTTTCCTGAAACCAAGATACAGTTTCCAAAGTCTTCCTGTAGAACCCTGTAAAGATTATTTTGCAATCATCACTATGATTATTTACTGTAAAGGAATTGCCTTAAAATTCAAATAGAAGCACTAACTTCTTAGCAATTTCCTCTTTCCATTCTGTCTTTCTGATCTTGAGGAGATGGCTTGAAGTGAGATCTTAGTTCCCTGCCCAGGAATTGACCCTGGGTAGCCTGGATGAAAACCAGGAATCCTAGCCACTAGACCAGCAAGGGCTAGAGGCTAGAAGCAAAGTTTCCCTGACTCTTGCCCCCATTTGAAAGCAAGAATATTTCAAGAAGACAAAACTGTAAAAACAGGTACAAAGTTCATTATTAGAGACACGGCACAACATGTGGGAGAGCACACAGAGAAACAGTTTGTTTAATTAAGACAGAAGCAAGGCAGAGATACACACACACAGAGAAAGGGTGTGGGCATCTTCCCTAGTGAGGAGGAACACATTAAAGAGGCAGTTAAATCATTTATATATGGCAGTTCTTACGGTTATTTGTTTACCTTTGGCCAATTATCTTGTTTCTTTTTCCTCACCTGACCTGCCCTAGGACCCTCCCCAACATGGGTGGGCAACATTTTTCCAAGATGGATTCCAGCCCAGAGGCCTATGTGAGACTTGGCATCATCTATTATGGGGTAGTGCCCCCTCCTTTTTGACCCCCAAGGAGGCTTTCTGTGCATGTGTAGTCAGGGTGGTCTCCTTGACCTCAAGAATGAGAATTATGTGGCCTTTTTATCTTTTATCTGGGAAAGACTCAGCTCCTCTCTGCCCCTGCCATTACTGTTATGTTAAAACGTCCACCAGAGGCAAAATCCAGCTATTTACCCAGTTCCTGTTCTTATTTCTATCTGGAAGTGTAAACAGGGGTCTGGTTGTAAATGTCTAACCTGGAGCCCATCTATCTCCTGCCTCACTTCCTCCCATAGTATTATATTCTTTAAGTAGAAGACTGTCCATTCAAACAGTATGCTTATACCAGGGTTCCTGATGCTCAGACATGGTCCTCATGTTAAATCCTGTAATTTAATTTACTTAGATAAGAAATAAATATCATAAGTATTATGCAAACTCTTCCAGAGAGTAGAAAAAATAAAAAGAAATTCCTAACATTTTTAAAAACTTGACAATGATATCAGGAATGGTAAATTATAGACCAATAACTCTCATAAACATAGATGCAAAAATTGTTTACAGGGCTTCCCTGGTGGCTCAGTGGTTGAGAGTCCGCCTGCCGATGCAGGGGACATGGGTTCGTGCCCCAGTCCGGGAGGACCCCACGTGCCTCGGAGCGGCTGGGCCCGTGGGCCATGGCAGCTGGGCCTGCACATCTGGAGCCTGTGCTCCGCAACGGGAGAGGCCGCCGCGGTGAGAGGCCCGTACCACAAAAAAAAAAATCGTTTACAGTATATTAGCAAACTGAAACTAGTGACACATGAAAAGGATAACATGTTAACCAAGTTGGGTTTATTACAGGCATAAAATATTATTTTAACATTTTCAAATAATCAATGTATTTCACTATATTAGCACAATTATGAGAAAAATCAAAGATCATCCTATTAGACAGAAAACTGACAAAATTCAATACCCATCTGAAACCAAGCAGGACCCTGTGGGGCTTTCTTGGATACAAATCCTTTCTTTGTCCCTTACTTATTTGTAGAAAATAGGCTTCATTCAGCCTCCTAGACCTTCCCAGAATTCCAAAGAGCAGATTCAAACAGCTGCTAATCAGGGAAGTCAGGGAACACAGAAACAAGGGAGGAACAGTCAAGAAACAATAGTGTAGCAATAAATCATGGTCCTGGTTCCTCCTCAAGGAACATACATAACAATATATCTTTGAGTTCCTATATAGGAACTAAGGCCCTCACCTAGGTGGAAGATAGTAATTTCAGGCTAAGCACATGATTCCTGGAGCACTGCCCTGTTACCTCACCACCAACCAATCAGAAGAAAGTCAAAGACCCTGCAGCCCTCACCCCAAATTTTGCCTATTAAAAACTTATCCCTGAAAACCATCAGGGAGTTTGGGGTTTTTGAACATGAGCCACCAATTCTCCTTGCTTGGCCATGCAATAAACCATTCTCTCCTCCAAACTCTGTGCCTCACTACACGTCAGGCACACAAACTTGCATTTGGTAACAAATTCATGGCTTTAAAAAATCATCTTAGGGAACTAGAAGTAGAAAAAAACTCTCTCAATTTGATAAAGAATATCTATTAGGGGGAAAAAAGCCAACAGCAAACCTCATACTCAACAGTAAAATGTTGAATAATTTCTCTGGAGATTAGAACTGTGAAATAAAATTCATATTTATGGCAAGACAAGAAAAATTTAAACATAAAAAAATTCTTCTCTGCCCTTTGGGCTCCCCTGTACTCCCACTGTATGCCGTGTATCTGCAGTATGCATTGACCAAAGCTCCCCCATAGGCAGAAATACCTGCTTAACCATAAACAACAACATTCTCCTAGCATCAACAAGACAACTCATTCCTTCTTGAGCTTGTAAAGGGTCACATGACCCACCACGATGCTGCTTAAATCTGGATTATGTAAACTGTCAATAATACGTCATTTAAGGTACAGCCCTCTGTCTCAAAAACTCATATAAACTGTGTCTTGACTTCTACCAGGCAGAACAGTTCTCAGAGCTTTCTGAGATGCTCTTCCTAGGTTATAATCCTCATTTTGGCTTGAATAAAATTTTCCAATTCTTTCTTAGATCAACTAATTTTTCATTGACAGAACCAAGAAAAGGATATCCACCATCACAACTTCTATTAAAGACTGTACTGTACTGTTCAGTGAGGCAAGGGGCAAAGAAGTCATAGAATTGTTACAGAAAATGTGATTTTAAAAGTCCAAAATGATTGAAATAAATAAATGAACTTATCAAGGTAGTTGGATACAAAGACAATATATTTAAAAATACTAATTTTATATACCTGTAACAAAGAGAAACTGTAAATTAAAAAAATATATTTTACAATTATATTTTTAAAAGCAAATGCTCAGAAATAAAGCTACTAAAAATGATCAACTGAACAAGGTTAAGATTAAATAAATGAAAAGATAAAACAGGTTCATAATTTATGAAACTCAATAACTTAAAGATATCAATTTCTTTTAATTAATCTGTATACACAGTGCGATTTAAATTTTTAAAATTTCCATTACTGCTTTTTGCAGAAATTTACTAGACAGTTTAAAAATTTGAGTGTATGCAAAGGTCAAGAATGGTTGAAAAATCTTTAAGAAAAAGAATAAAGCTAAAGGACTATCTGAAATCAAGATCCGTTGTAAAGTTAAAGACTGTGAATAGAGAAATTCTCCAGGGAACAGAACAGATGCCCAGAAATGCAAGGGGAAAGTGAAGTACAAAAGAAAAAAGCATGGTGTTTTCAGTAAAAGGTACTGGGTCACTCATATAGCTACCTGGAAAACAATATCCTCATACTCACATGACCGTATACAAAAAAAAAAAGTAAATCTTTAATGAGAAATCTTAGGAGAACATCTTCCTAATTAAGAGTAGGCAAAACTTTCTTAAACAGGACACAAGATCTCCTAATCATAAAAGAAAAAAATGATAAAGTTTATTAAAATTAAGAACTTTTAAACTGAGATCACTGAAAGTGTAGAAAGGCAAGCCACAAAATGGGAGAAAATATTTGTCTATACTAAAGACTTTTATCCAGAATATACAAAGAAAAATATACACAGGGTGCAAATGAGAAATGGCAAATACTCATACAGACACTTCACAAAAGGGGATATGAAAATGGCCAGTAAACATATGAAAAGGTGTTCATCTTTATCAGTCATCATGCAAATGCAAATTCAAACCTTAGCAACCATGAAATACATGCCAAAATGGCTAAAATGAAAAGGAGAAAAAATTCCAAAATTCTCTTAGAAAGCTTTGGAACAACCACAATTATCATATGATATTGACAGCATGTATCAATTGGTACAATATCTTTAGAGAAATATTTGGAGGTACCTGCTAAACATAGGCATAAGTTCATTGGCTATCATTGATCCAGGTGATTCTGATATCAATAGAAGCATGCCAGAATAGACTGGTGAAAAGTAAACCATGCACAATTTTTCTTTAGTAAAACTGTCCAGAGCTTGTTTAAAAAAACAAACAAAAATAAAGAATAACAATGCTACTTACAGGTATATAACAGAATTGCATACATATGTTTTCTTAAAGACAAATACTAGAATGTTTATAACAGCACAGATTAAACTAGGCCTGAACTTGAAGCTACTCAAATACCAATCAATAGTAGAATGGATAAAATAGACTGTATATTTACACAACGGAATACTGTAAAGTAATGAGAGTGAATGATCTCTAACTAAAAGCATAAAAAAGAATGAATTTCACGCACATGATACTGAGATAAAGAGGACAGGCACAACAGAATACATTGTATAATTTTGTTTATACATAACATAAAAATAGGCAATACTAATCTATGCTGTTAGAAGCCAAGGTGGTGATTACATTTTGGCAAGTCAGAAAGTGACTGGAAACGGCATGTAGGGTGCAGGAAAAGGTGGTTCTGGGGTGACAGTACTGTTCTATTTCTTTATCTGGGCTTTAGTTACACAGGTAGATGCAGTTTGTGAAAACTACCAGTTATAGAGAGTTTGGTATGTAAACTTTTACATATATGTGCTATATAATAATAAAGGAATCCTAAAAATTATTTAAAAAGAAAAGCCACCACCTGCCTGGTGCTTAAAATCTCTAGATTTTTGAAACAATTAAAAATTACAAGTTTGGGGGCTTCCCTGGTGGCATAGTGGTTGACAGTTCGCCTGACGATGCAGGGGACACGGGTTCGTGCCCCGGTCTGGGAAGATCCCACATGCCGCGGAGCAGCTGGGCTCGTGAGCCATGGCCGCTGAGCCTGCACGTCTGGAGCCTGTGCTCCACGACGGGAGAGGCCACAACAGTGAGAGGCCCGCGTACCGTAAAAAAAAAAAAAAAAAAAAAATTGCACGTTTGAGCTCACAAGTTAAAGTGATTTAAAGAAAATTAAAAGCTTAAATTAAGACATAATATACTTTTATTAACCTAATTTTATTTTCTACATGTTAATAGAATGGTTTTACTAAAAATCATTTTAAGCTTTTGCATATTTGTGCAATTCTAGCGTGAATTTTTTGCAAATAGGTTGCCACAAATGTTTGTCACCTGGCATTGATTTTGCAGAAGTAGGAAAATATATAACAAAATCTACCAACGATTATAGTGATTTTTATTCCCAAAAAATCAAATATTACTATTCTAGCTATTTTGTGTCCCTATGGAAAATTTTAAACACAAATGCCTAAATTAAAGCATTTAGTTAAATGCCTCAATTTACAAAATGCGTATTGGGTCCCTGTGATATCCTTTTTCACCCCCTATCTTAGACAATAGTTTTGAATCCATTTATGTCATTCTCCCACCTCTACTCTCATTGCTGTGTCTAAGCACTAGCTTGAAGTAAATATCTCATTTTCCTTTGAAAATATTTAGTGAATTCCAGTGTCAATCCAAGGACAAACTGTGCCATAATTAAATGGATCTTCATATCTCCAAATGGATCTTCATCTCTCCCCATGTTGCCACGCTCTCTTGGTGCCCCAACATTTGTACACACACACACGCACATACACACACATGATCAAGTCCACTACCAGGTATCCTGTGTCCTCCAATCCCATGGAGGAATCATCCTGATCCAGTCCTCCAGGAGCCAAGTACCATGCCAAACTCCTCCTGACCTTCCTGCCAATAAAACTTGCCAATATTTTACTCCATTCTCTCAGGACCAAGTCTACTTTCCAAAGGAACAGCTAAAATTAATCTGATCTGTAATCATATGTATAAATGCACAATAACCCCTGCTTCTCTGTCGAGGGAAATGTAGCTTCCACAGCAGTCCTCTTGAGGCTGTGCTTTAACTTTAAGGCATCATGCTCATTAGATTTCATGGAACATTTGCAGAAGACATTTTGTGGGTAGAAAAAGACTCTCTAAGAAGTCTTTTCATGCAAGTACTAGTCTATGGCAGATTTTGTGCAATCCACTGTCATATCATAATAATTCAGTATTTACCATTCTCTCTTAAAAAACATTTTAAAAGTAGACAAGGCTAAAATATTTAATAAAAATAAATAAGCAATTTTGAATAGCAATTGTTCAGAACTTCAACTGGACAGTGAAAAGTTAGCCACTGTGGTTTAATTTCCTGTAGCATAAAAATTTTTCTATGTCCTTCTAATTTTATATTAATAAATTAATTTATTTTAATCTATTTTTAGGGAGGCTGATTATTTGAAAATTTATTCCACTGGATCCTATTTTTCAAGTTTTATTTTTGTAATATAGTCTAGAAATGCCAGGCTTATTGTAATGTTCTGACCTTTGAAATTAATAACTCTCTTTTAAATAATTGATCAGTGTTCTTGTACCTCAAAGAATGTTTGATATAAGTTTTATTCACAATATTTGGGATAGTAAAATACCATAATTTTTTAGTCTTTTTAATTAAAAACATAATCAAACGAAAAAATCAATCTTAAGATCTGCCTGTAGAAAGGCAAAACTGTCTATTTAAGCTAAAAAAAACCTCTCCATTCTTATGACATTTTCTCTGCACCCAAGTGAATGCTATACATATGAAAACTAGTTTCTTTGAAAATCTCATCTATTTTATAAAGTTACTTAAGATTTCATGGAAATTTTCAGTTGGATTTAATCAAAGGGAGAAAAATGGTATAGACATTATAACTCAGCAGTTGTTTTAGTGCATGAATACTCGAAAGGTCTTGACATTTATTTCTTTAGAAGGGCATTCACTTTCTTATTATATATTTATAATACCAAAGAAAAAGGTACAACATATACCCTGCAAAAACATTTTGTATTATTGAGGAAGGCATGGAAAGTCTACTGGATGGGTAATGTAGACAGGAAGTAAATCAAGGTCACTGGGGACTAAGGTTGTGGCCCTGAGTCAAGTCTGAGACAGGAGCTATATCTAGAGAGAGAGAGATTACAAGAATTTATCAATGAGAGACAAGTTGTGGGAAAAACCAGGTATCATGGAAATAGTGGAGGCATGAAACAGAAAATTCCAAAAATACTGTTGAATAAAAATAGCGAAGTGCAGCAAAATATATGAAATACTAGCATTCTAAGTGAAATAATAAAAGCAAAAAGACTCAAAGCATTACCATGTATAAGATTACATCTGCTATACATTCTTGTGTTTCCTTCTCTTTTTTTCTCTCATGTTCCCAAAATAAATATATTTTTTAAACCCTCTAGAAGTATGCATATGAAACAAATAATAGTGTTACTATTACTTCCAAACTTCCAGAGAAAGGGTAAAAAGATTTTGATGGGGGAGAGGGGTATCAAAAGAATGCTTTAGGTTTAGAGATCAATTATTAATATCATTATTATTTATTCATTGACATCAATTATTATTATTCACCAACTTTTATAGGAGAAAGTATTCATGGATTAATTTCAGAATACCTAAAAATTTAAAAATACAAATTGAATAAAATAAATAGCTAATTCAACCAACAGACCAGAAGTGAGTTGCCACAGACCCTACATGAGTTAGGGCTAAGTGGTAGAGTATTAAGTATACAGAAAGAGTTTCAGCCTTCAGATTCCAGAATGCACCTCCTATTTCCCTACACTCCCTCCACAGTCATTCATTAAACAAACGTTAATTTACCTACAAAATACCCAGGACCACAGAGCTGTTGGGTCTTTGATGGGGATGAGCTGTTGGGGAAAACAAGCAATTACAGTACATTATGATATGAGCTTTTTGGCAATCTGCACTCTGGAGGCCTGCATGCAATAAAGACACTTGATTTTTGCCTGATGAGGACAGTAAGAAGTGTAGGGGAAAAAAACGTTGGAGGAAGGACTTAGTAAAAGTGTAGAAGAATTTAGGGAGCAAGCTACTCTGGTTCGGATGTTAAAAATGTTGACCTGATATATGATTTTATTTCCCTAAAGGATATCACCTATGCTATTCATTCATTCTAAATGGGGAAAAAACGTCAGAGGAAAAGAAGTATAATTTGTCATTGTGACTTTCTAGAATTTGCTTAGCTTCTCAACTTTTTACATTAGCTTTTCTCTTCAGTTCCATTTATAGTATTCCAAAACTGCTGAGAAATTAACCCCTCAAAGAAAATAAGTTCATATTCTTAATAGCTGTGCTCAGATAAGGATACTAATCTCTGCCTTACAGAATTATTCTAAAGATAAAATGAGTTGTCTTGTCTCTCCAATTACCCTGAAAACTCCTTGAGAATGAGAATCCTGCCTTCCACTTCTTTTTCCCTTACACTATGCCAGCAGAGCATTTTCTTCTAAAAGGCCCACAAAATTCTCACTGACCAGTTAAAAGTATAGTATAGCTGGCTTCCTATTCTGAGCATTTAAATCTTAAAGCTATTTGGTGGATAAAGCAGGGTAAATGTCTACAGTGGGGGGAAAGAGGGGTTGCCTAAATGCTCCAGAGCAGGATGTCAGAGGCTACGCAGAGTGAGGACACTGTCACTGAAAAAGGGCAGCATGGCTTGGGGAGTGAGAGTTCAAACAACATCAGAGTCCAAGTAGAGTGAGGAGTGATCCCATGGAACTGGGAAGGTGAGTATCCAGAAATGGAGAATCAGAGCCTGAGCAGGGCAAGAACAGCACCCACACAAGGGAGGTTGTAAAGGCAGTCATGGGAGATTGGGTATATACAACGGGATCAATGAAAAGAATCAGAGCTCCTTGGAGAAATGGCTTTTTCCATGTTTGGGGCAGAGAGTACACCTGGAACATATTTTTATTTTAGGAAGAAAGTGCTTAAAGAACAATGGGGACATGTAAAAAGAAAGAAGTGTTAGCTTAAATGAGCTCAAATTGATCACATCCAGGAACAATCTGAGCTTCAAAATAAATAATAGCAGTCAATTATAACCCATTGAACAAAAAAGGAAAGTGTGAATCCGTATGTTATAAAAAAATAAATACATTAAAAGTTTGAAAAGGAAGGGATATTTTCATAGATTCAGACTAACCTCCTAAATAGCACTTAATTTCAAAAATCAAAAGAAGTAACTTTTTTTTTAATTTTTATTTTTTTTTAATTTAATTTTTTTTTTTTTTTGTGGTACGCGGGCCTCTCACTGCTGTGGCCTCTCCCGTTGCGGAGCACAGGCTCCGGATGCGCAGGCCCAGCGGCCATGGCCCACGGGCCCAGCAGCTCCACGGCATGTGGGATCCTCCCAGACCGGGGCACGAACCCACGTCCCCTGCATCAGCAGGCGGACTCTCAACCACTGCGCCACCAGGGAAGCCCCAAAAGAAGTAACTTTAAAATTAAGTCATCTGACAGATATCACTGTAAACAAATGATTCAAGTGAACATCCTCAGTAGCAGGACAATTTGAAACTATGTGCCACCAGATAGGGTACAATGAGAGAAACACAGCATCATTTCTGTAACACTCCTGTAAGTGAGGAACAGCTTGAGTCTAAATATGAGGAAATATCAGACCACTGCATACTGACGGCTATTCCACAACTAGGCTTTAATCCTCAAAAATGTCAAAGTCATGAAATCAAAGTAAGTTTGAAGAACCATTGCTGACTGTAGGAGAATGACAACTAAATGCAGCGACTGATTCCGAACTAGATTCCTTTGTCATTTACAAATTACATTATTAGACAAATTGGCAAAATTGGAATGGGATCTGAGTATTAGAGGGTAAATATGTCAGTATTAACTTTCTGGTTTTAATGGTTATATTATGGTTATTTAGGAGAATGTGCTTGTTTGTAGAACAAAATACTCTATACTACTTCTAAATACTATTAAGTACTGTTAAATAATGTCCTTGTTTGTAGGATTAAGTACTGGAGTGTTATAGGGCATCAGGTTGGCAGGTTAATCTCAAATGGGTCAGAAAAAAAAATGTTCTTTGTCCCATACATCCAAATTTTCTGTAAGTTTATTTGTTACAGAATTAATAAAAATACTATTTACTAACATTACAGGACATTAAAAATACCCTATAATTAGAAACATTTACACATTCACACAATAAAAACTATAAGCAAATACTATTTATTTCATGTGCTGTTTATCTACACATTTAAGCATTATGCTTCTAGACAGAAATCACACATTATCTCGTTAAAGGAAAAGCAAATGAACCACTATTAAACAAAAATACAGAAACAGCCTATTTGTGTCAAGTAATTGTGTTATATCGCTGTATATGTGTAAGTGATTTGGTTCCACTTATCTCCTTTGCTTTGCCATTAGGTAAGTGACACCTGGAGATAAGAACACAGTTATTTTCATTCCCTTTACACACCAATTTCAATTGTGGGTTTTCTTGACAGTCTACCATATTGTGAGCACCTCAAGAGTAGTATCTTTATATCCTTTAGCTTTGCGTGACATCCAAACAACCACAATAATTGGAAAGAAAAGGCTTTCCTGAGACTCACAGACATAGAAAACAAATTCATGGTTACCAAAGAGGAAAGGGAGGGGGGGATAAATTAGAAGATTAGGATTAACATATATACACTACTATATATAAAATAGATAACCAACAAGGACCTACCATATAGCACAGAGAATTAGACTCAGTATTTTGTAATAACCTATAAGGGAAAATAATCTGAAAAAGAACATATATATATGTGTGTATATATATATATATATATATATGAATCACTGTGCTGTACACATGAAACTAACATGACATTGTAAATCTACTATACTTCAATTAAAAAAAAAGAAAGAAAAAAGTCTTTTCTCATGTACTGGGGGTAGTCTGACCAATATGTGAATAATCATTAACACTTGAAAAAGTTGTGCTAATAGAAGATGCCCTCAGGGCACATTAGCACACCTGAGTCAAGTATGAAGGTAAGAGTGGACAAGAGAATCTGTATATTAACACAAAGGTCAAAACAGAAAATGTAGAGTACCATAGCCATCAATATTAATTATATAGGTAATATATGTTTGCCTTCTCCTCCTTTTATGAGAACTGCCTTTGCCTCAGAGTTAGGACCCTGAGATCTTTGTTCAATATGAACAAAAATCTATAATCTCCATATTCATAGTTTACTGGGGATGAGGGCACACTTTTACAGTTTCTTTATGGAATTGATTGGTCTTTCTGTGCCTGCCTCCTTTTTCCCTCTTTCCTCAGGCTAGTTTTCTAGCTTCTATACCTATGTTCACTAGTCCAATGTCTATTCTTTGCTTGTTCCAATTCCGAACTTCTGAAAGACAGAATTTAATTGGCCCAGCCTAGCCTCTAGAGATATTATCTGTTCGTTAGGTGGAGAGTGGTAAGAAGTCAGAGACGTGTCCACAAGCTAGATTATGTAGGACTTTTTGGGCCCTAGTAAAATATTTGAAATATTCTGAGTAAAAAAGAAAGTCACTGGAATTTGGGGGGGGGGTTGTTTGTTATTTAATCAAGATATAAGACACAAAAAGGGAGTAAAGTATGCCTGTATATTGATGAATTTTACATATACCCTTCCCTCCCCAGGACAACACACATACCTATGTAAACACCATGTAACTACCACCCTGATCACGTATACAATACTTCTAGCAATCCATTTAATACCCCTCCTTCCCTGAGAGGCAAGCACTAATTTGACTTCTATTAAGGACACTGTTTTTCCTGTTCTTGAATTTCTTAAGGAAGATGCTATAGGTAATTGCTCTTTCTATTTTCTTTTGTCAACATAATATCTGAGATTTTCTATGTTTTGCATGTGCCAGGTTTTGTTTCAGATCACCAAGGAATTTTCCATTATAGAAATATATCACAATATATCTGTTCTTCCGTCGCTGGGTATTTCAGTGGCTTCTGTTTTGAGATGATTATAAATAAAACTGCCAGCAATATTCTTGTACATATCTTCTTTTGTACACATGCACTAATTTTTCTACGTATATAACTAAAAGTAGACTTGCTTAATCATAGGGCAAGAGTATTTGGATTTGGTAGAAACTACTAAAGAATCGTCTAAAGGTGATTTTACTGATTTACACTGCAACCAGAATGTATCAAATACAATGTATGATATGTAAATATATAATGCTTTTGCTAACACTTGATATTATCAGGGTCTTTAATTTTGGCATTATTTTGAGTGTGTATTAGTATGAAATCATAGCTTTAGTTTGCATTTTCTTGATGACTACCAAGGTTGAGCAAATTTCATATGTGAAGTGGCCCCTTGAATATCCTGTTCTGAACTGTCTATTCAAGGATTTGTGCTCACTTTGGTTTTTTAGTCTTTTTAAATTGACTTATAGAAGCTCTTTTATTCTGTATGCAAATCTTCTGTGATGTATATATAGCCAATATCTTCTCTCAGTAGGTGGCTTGCTTTTTTATTTTCTTAATGGTATCTTTTAATAAATAGAAATTTCTACTTTTAATTAAGTCCAATTTAGTCCAATAGTGGAATAACAGTTGGTGAAAACATTGTATGAGATTATGTGAAAGGTAGACTACGTATACAATAAACACGTAGAGTTGGGGAGGAGAACTTCAGACAAGATGTAAAAAGCATGAACTGTTGGGTTTTTGTTTGTTTGCTTCATCTTATTTAATTTTTTTACCAGCTTCATCTAATAAAAAATTTCAAGAAAGAGACGTGATAGGAAACTAGTAGGTTTTTAAGCAAAATTTAGCAGATATATATAAAGCCAACTAACTTCAGGGTTGAAAGATGAAGTTATTTTCTATCAAAGATGTGACCATTACACTATGGGTCCATGGAAAGCACCAAATCCAGAGCTTTGCCAGTAAAATAAGGCTTCAAGGTAAAAACCAAGGGTGGGGTTGTAATACCCTTTTGCTCTTTAACAAGCTCTTAAGCTTATCATGATTCTTAGTTTGGTGTGGTGGCTCAAATGTCATTCATGAAATTCCTGTGTCATTATTGGCCTTATCTTTATTGGGCTTGATGACATATTTAAAGTTTTTTAAAAATCAAAATGAAGTCATTGCAGATGTGGTTTCAGACACATTCCTGCATCACTCAGAATCTGAATTTTCTGAACTGTATCAAACTCAGGTACACCACCTGACATTTTCAAAACAATAACTGCTAGCAGCTGCTAGCTGCAACCTTATAGTTCAGAGTACCCCCTCTTTTGCAACTATGTAATCATTTAGAACCCCAGGCAATCTCACTTAAGAAGCACCCTTACTTCTTGCCAGCTCCAGTCCTAATTCTTGACACCTTATGTAACCTTACAGTTTTTTTTGCCTTGATAAGCCTCCCCCATTTTGTAGTTCGGTGGAACACAATTCAAGTGCTTCTAGAATCTATGTCTCCTGGACTACAGTTCTAACAAACCCCAAATAATGCGTCTTTATTTCAATCATGTCTCCGTTTCTGAAATCTGGGTTAACAGGCTGCTCCGGTATGTCATTCACTTTCACAAAAGACATGGGAGTTGTATTAGTTTCCTAGGTTTGTCATAATAAATTACCACAGGCTGGGTGGCCTAAAACAACAAAAGTTTATTCTCTCACAGTTCTGGATGCTAGAAGTATAAAATCACAGTATTGGTAGGGCCCATGCTCCCTCTGAAGCCTCTAGGAAAGAATCCTTCCTTACTTCTTCCTAGCTTGTCGTAACTCCTGACAATCCTCGGCATTCCTTGGCTTGTTGCAGCATCACTTAAAGGCAGAGAACTGAAGAACAGCTAAGTGTGTTCAAACAGATTGGCATTTCTGGATGGTAAAGCTCATAGGAGGGATTGATGAGAGATAATATTGGAGAGTTGGGTAGTAGCCAGAGAACGGAGGGCCTTGATTGCCAGATTAGTAGAATGGACTTTCTCTTTTAGACAATGGAGAGTTATAGAATGATTTTAAGCAAAACAATGTGAGTGACACAATCTGGTCTATTTAGAAAATAAAATATATTTGCAAACACAATGCCAACCCCCATGCATCCCAAGTGGCTTATTTCCCTTCATCTCTCTGTAAAATAATCATGTTCCTTGGACTTGAACAATCTAAACCACACTCTCCTTTGGATTAATGACTACACCAGTTGGGACAGTTTCACAGTTCTGACCGAAAGGTACTGTATCTTACTCTATCCTACATAGCCAGAAAAAAATTATATAATAATCTAAATAAGATTATGCAATCTTTATCTATAATATTTTTCCTAGTATCAAAGTCACACTCATTATTCCACCAGCTACTCCTTTCTTATGTGTATGTACACAGATTGCTTTATACTTGTTGTTTCCTTATTTTTCCACGTATTCAAAGTTAAGCTTGCACATCAATGAGTTTGCATTACGAACCTAGAGAAAAGTCTTTTGATTATGCCTGCTAAATTCAAAGAACAAATTCACTGAGTTACTGAAGAGTCAAATCAGCTTGTATTTTGCAACAAAATTTACATTACAAATACAAGTAAAAAATCACAAATATATTGCTATACATTGCAATGTGACAATGTCACTGTTTTATTCCGGTGAAGGATGAATCGCACACGAAAATAGAATTGTTAAAATATTCCTTTTCTGAATCTCCATCAGGCTCAATGCAGGTGCAATTGGTCTCTTGTGTTCTCAGAAAAAAAGAAGCAAGTGGCCAATTAAAGCGGGAATGAGCCCACTGAATGGTCAATTTTTGGCAGGCATTAAGTTGCAGATGTGAAAAAGTTGGCTCTAACCTACTCTGAAAACCATGACATACACAGAGAAGTAAACAGGAAAGGACACCTTCATACTGTTTTGGTCTCTTACAACCTGCAAGGAGGAAATAAAACCAGCAGGTATCTCACTTAAAGAAATATTTGTGTAGATCCATGGCTTTTGCAACAGTTATATTTTCTTTAATATTATTGATGAGTGGTGATCACCTCTTCTGGCTATATATACACTTTGCTAACAAAAGCGCAAAACAAAAGAAAATAGGAATATAAACTAATGTTTGGTCTACTTAGCAGCAAAGAATTCATTTGACAGAGTTGTAGAATTCTGGTGTTTTGGAGTCATAACTCAATATGCCTTTTGACAGGATACAGCTTTATTCTTCCTTCCTCAGAAATAATATTCAAATATCTTTTGCATGTAGTTAAATATTCATCCTGGTAAAAAGATTGTGTGTGGGTGTGTGCATGTGTGTTTGGAAATTTGGGTGGGGCGGATACCTAGAGAGCCATATTGACAGCCATAAGAAGATAAGACTGGACAGAAAAAATCCTACTTGCTGCCATATTATAGCACTATCCTCATTTTTGGGCAATATCTGAATTAGAAAGCTATAAAAAGCTTTTGTTTAATGTGATAGATCGAGAACTGGAGGTCCTGCAAAACCTTACTTGGAGCTTCCAAGAATTAAGAACCAACTGAATATAAAGAATGGGGCAAAGGTTTAAGCACCCATTACAGAAATTAGGGAAAAAACCATGAGGTCAAATAGTTTTAGCTTATAAGTGAGCCACTTTACACACACACACACACACACACACACACACACACAGACGCACACACACGAGTCAGGGCACCTCTTTTTCAGTGTGACTTAATTCTTGGAGTCGTTGGTAGCATTCCAGAACAGAGCACACATCCTTTTCAATTCTTGCAGTATAAAAGGCTCTAAATAGGAATCAGAATCCTACCTTTCAACTCCAGCCCTACATTTAATTCTGTAAACTTGTGCCAGTCACATCACTTCTTTAAGTCTTAATTTCCTCATCTGTACAATTAATGGGTCGGACTTGATTCCAAAAGTTCCACCTGTTACATTCAAGAATTCTACACTTAGCAGAAAGGAGCAGATATATCTTCTATATTACTACACTATGCTACTGGTTTATTTGTTTTTCAGGAAATGAAATAAAGTATCCAAGAAAACCATAAAGTTGTTTTTATTAAAAAAATAACTGACCCAAATTTTAGTCAAACTCATCATGCAAATATTGACTAAAGCAATATTTTATTGAATCAAAATAACACATTCATTCCAACGACTCATTTAATACTCCATGTCATTGTAGAGCAGCCCTTGCAAGTGAATGCAAATCCTTATATATCTGTCCATTGATCCAGCATACCCTGCACAGGCAGACTTCCTTCCTCAGGCAATTTGGACTCAATATTTGCTTCTATAGAGCTGAAACTTAACTCTCTATGGCCTCTACTCATTTTTCCTAGCTCTCATCTTCTGGAGGACTATACATAATGACTTTAATCCCTCTTCTCCATGACAACTCTTAAAATATTTGAAGATAGCAATCATGTCTAATCTATGTCAGTTCTCTCAGTTATACCTAATATTTCATATCCCCTTATCATTAGCTCTAAATGTGTTTATATCCCACTTAACATGTGGGTCCAAGCACAAAATAATAAATACCATGAAAAGCTGTTCTTTTGCCATTATTGTGGATAAATTATTATAAAAGATTAACAGAAACTACATCCTATTATTTACTCATATGGGGTTTACAATGAACTAAGTTAAAATCTTCTTAAATGTATTCCTGTTAAGGCAAATTTCTTCCTTCCCATATCTGGAAAATTGGTAAAAATGTAAGAGAAAAGATGCATAAACCAGAAGTAAAGAGTTTTCCAATGATGGAACTCTGTTCTCTGATTCATGCTATGTGATATCTGGGGAGATTTAAAAATGAAAATGTTTTCATGTCATCTTGGATGTGTGGTCTTCCAGTTGGGATTTCCTTCCCTTTATTTTAAACTGACAAACTAAGAATTCTTCAGTGCACACTTTCAACATATACCACATTTTTTTTCAACTCTGTGCACATGAGTTATAAAAAAATAAGCAGAGTAGAAACAAATGCCCAGTTTTAGCTCAACGTCACAGCAGGCCTGAAGCTTTCATGGGAGATAATGGCCCATTACACAATAACACACAGAAAAGGTTTTGACACTTCAGTGGGAACAAAACACAATAGCATTTTGTCTTCGAAATGCATAAAAACATGACAGTCTTAGTAGTTAATGAAACATAAATATCTTTTTTACTGTACAAAAATACACTCAGAAAGCCAGAGTGCTGGTTATGAGAACTTTGGTACAATCCCTGGGCCTTTGATGTGGTAGAGTGTTTATACCTCCACAACATGGAAGAAAGGATGCATTACTTTATCAATGATTCACCACAAAATAAAAAGCAGTATACATATAAATAACATCAATTAAGAGGTACTGATAAAATTCTCTTCTATGGTCATGAATTTTAAAAATCAATGTGTTTTGAGGACTTCCCTGGTAGCACAGTAGTTAAGAATCTGCCTGCCAATGCAGAGGACATGAGTTTGACCCCTGGTCCAGGAAGATCCCACACACTGCGGAGCAACTAAGCCCATGTGCCGCAACTACTGAGCCTGCGCTCTACAGCCCGCAAGCCACAACTACTGAGCCCACATGCCACAACTACCGAAGCCCTCATGCCTAGATCCCATGCTCTGAAACAAGAGAAGGCACCGCAATGAAGAGTAGCCCCCGCTCGCCGCAACTAGAGAAAAGTCCATGGGCAGCAACGAAGACCCAATGTTGCCAAAATAAATAAATAAATAAATTTATTTTAAAAAAGCAATGTGTTTTTGAACTGTTTCTTTAAAAGACAAATAATGTTTACCTTAAAAGAAAGTGACAACTCTTGAGTCTAACGTTTAGGATACACAAGTCTAACTTTCTGAACTCAAATGGGAAGCATTTAGTATTTCGCATATATCATAATCACAAGGAAGCAGTCAAAACAATATTTATTTGATATAATTTGCAAACTGAGTTATTGTGATAGCAAGAAAGGCAGGCTCAAAGCAGTTGCTTATTCCTGATATGTTTACCCAGCATTTTGTTTAATTCACGTAAGTTACCTTAATTATAAGGTGATCGTGGGCATAAATACTCTCCAAACACACGCTGTTCTCCATTCCTGACCTTGGTGAAACCTACTCTGAACTCCCTTTATTGATATGAGTTTCCTATAACCTTGCTCAAGTCAGACTGTGAATCCTTGACCTTTAGAGAGTTGTGAAAATCCCTTCTGGGAATTGTCTTTTTATCCTCCTCTGCTTCAGAACAAGGGACGAACTTAGGTCAAAGTGATAAACTTCTTAAACCACTTGAGGTGAGTCTGACCATATCTCAAATCTGAAGAGCATCTTGTGTCAGCACCTATAGTGAATATTCTTAGAGATGGTCAGCTTGGAGCACCAAGGTCAGTATTTTGTGACCATATCCATTTCTCTTTAATTCTCTTCTTTCTCCAACAGTGTGATAGAGGGAGCAAAACATGCCAAATTACCTCGTGATGTCTGATGTCCCAGACACTCTCCATGAAGATGACAATTCTCCCCCGCCACAGGGAGCCTTTAATCCTGCAGCTGCAGAGATCTTATCCATCAAGGTTGCCAAACCCTCCCGGGCACTGGTCCCAGTCGCCTGAGGTTTACTTGCAAACAATCCCAGGACTTTTCATTTAGTTACCAATATCATGATGACCAGTTACTACAGTGGTCCTGATCACCTCTGAGTTACCAGATGGAATCCTGTCACCCACTCCGACATATCAGGACCATCAGCCTTGTTCTGAGGTTTTGTAATTGTCATTTCAAATGAGATTTGGGTTGGAAACAATTCATTCACCATTCAAAGGTATACTGTGTTTCCACTAACTCATTTTTTTAAGTAGAACACATGATCTCAAGCACTGTTAGAGATCCTTTGATGATTAATAAGACGATTGTTCTCACTACACGAAAAGTGCTTGAGACCCAAATTGCAGTACAGCGTAGTTAAATACATTTGCGTGAACTGGCTCTCCAAAGCTGTTTTGCAGGGGCAAAAGGCTAAAACTAGCCATGGTGAGTACTTGTACACAGAGGACTCAATTAATGCCTTGAGTATTGCATGAGGAAACTAGGGATTTGTTTATTGTTCATATGTGGGGAGAGAGTATTATTAATAAACATCTTGGCATGAGAAAGGCCAAATTCCTTAAGGTGAAGAAAATAGACTTTAAAGCCAAAATACATGGACTTAAATCCCAGCTGTACCTCCTTCTGAGCTGTTTGAATTTGGGCAAGTTATTTAAGTTGGCTGTGCTACAATTTCAATAACTACAGAATTAATACTAGCCTAAGTGTAATAGCTAAAGAGATAAAATTCTCCAACAAAGTCCTAGTTAGCATTTGGTCAAGTGTTACTGAACATATTGATATTTATGAAGATATCAGCAGAAAGATAAAATAGCTACAAAGGAATGTTGAAGTAAAATTGCAAATTAGATGTAGTGTTTGCTAGGCTAAATTTCAACAGAGCTATAAAACCATATTACTTTTGGAGTTGAAATATCTCCAGGGCTATTAAACTGTAGGAACTTATTAATTTCTGCAGGTCAACTTCTAACCTGAAAAGGCCATAAACCATCTGCACATTTATCAATCATTGATTGTTAGCCAAACAAAGTTACATCCTCTGCATACGTCAGATGATGCTCAGATGGGCTTACTGGAAAACAATCTAGCATGAAATTTTAAAAATCAAGAAGTAATCATTTTGCCCTATCTCCAAGTTTGGAATAAATAACTTTTAGCAGCTTCACCATAAGTTTTATGTAAGTTCATATTTGTAAAGCACTTAGAAAAGTGCTTGGCCCAGTGTTCAATAAAATACCCACTACCTAGGCAGTAGCAAAAAGGTATGGCCTAGAGAATCTTTGTGATATTCTAAAACGGCTTACATCATTTGCCTGCAATAATCTCTAGGGCAAACAAAGGGATGGCTTAGTTGTGGATCCACTCCATAAAAAGGCTTTTGATCCAGAAGTGACATCTTTTACGTTCTAAGAAATTTATACAGCAGGTTAGAGATATGCTTGTGCTTAAGCTCTTATTACGACTATTGTATATATACAGTTTAATTCTAAAAGGCTACTAAAACAGAATTTCCACATTTTTATGGAAGTACCAGTCTTTCTTTATAGAGTTTCTCAGAGGGAAAAATCAAGCACCAAAATAAAGAAGAGAAATATTCAAACCAACGTGAATGCCTTAATATGACATTTATATTTGGGGACAAAAGTATTAAGTATTTTACTTTTTTATTTCCAAAATATCTAGGCACTATTATCCAGGCATATTTTTCTCATTTTTTTCTACCCACTGTGTAAACAGAAAAAATATAGATATTTACAAAGTCATACTATATTCATGATCTATTAAATTAGCGTATAATTTATTAGAGAGATTCTTGCTGCTATCAAAATTCCAAAATCCACTTTACCTCTAACAATCTTAAAGATGTTATTTGTTTAATATTGGAAAAGGATTATGCTACAACCTCTTAATCAAAGTCTTGTTTAGTGTCAGTATCTATTCAATTTTGCATGTCCCCAGCTTGATGGAAACGAACTACCTCTTAGCACTACATAAATATTTATATAGTAATCCATTATTGATATCTTCCAAACATTTTACTATAGCTTGCTCAGGGCTGCAACATGACATTTCTGGGTGGAGCTGAACCATTATTTTGTTTCCACAAGAGATGCTTTGTTCACATAAAAACAAAAATGCCAATGCTAGTATTTAATCAGTGCAGTCACTACTGACATAAAACAAAGGCAAAGTATCTAAATTAAGACTTGAAAATGAATCCAAAAATGTGTACAAGAACATTTTAACATGGAAATTCAATTTCCCTATTAGGTTAAAATTTCTCTCTACTCATTGGTACTGTGACCTCATACTCAGATGATCTCATAATACTACTATAATACAGGAAATATTTCTAAACTCCAACTTTACAGATGAAGAAAATGAGCGGTTTAGAGAGGTTAAATGACCTGTGCAAAGCCACACACATTCAAACCTGGGCTTCTGCTTCTAGGGCACTTAATGTCTGTAACTTAGCCTTTGCTACAAGCGTATCCTCTTTTACTGATATTCTTTGCCTTATACATATGCTAAATGCCTCACCTACACCATGTATATAAATTATACAAATTTACCCTTGTCCACCACCTAAAATGAGGTCATCCTAACATGTACTGAGTGTTTGAGTCTGTTTTGCTCTTTACTGCAACAGTTTTCTGGTTTAGATCGTCAATTCACTGAACGAGGGTTAATATCTTTGAAAAGCAGGGTAAGTAGTTTTCAGTATCCCAAGAGTAAATAATGGATAAAGATGGGGTCGAGTCAGGAAGCAGCATGCTGTAGGACATGGCAGCAGCAACATAAGAATCAGACCTACAGGTGTTTCAGTCTTAAACCTGCCATTTACTTGTGTGTGATATTCAAAAAATTAGCCTCACTAAGCATCAGTACTTAACAAGATAATGTAATAAAAGTGCTTATCACAAGCACAGTACAGAAGAACTTTTCAGTAAATTAAATGATCAATTCTTTTATCAAAAATAAATCTCATCATATTTAGCATTTGTAACAGATAAAAAATTATCTCTTCAATAAACAGATTTTTGTAGTATTATTAGTAAAATTGGGTGTACCACTTCATGCAAATGGGCATGATAAAAGCTGATCAATGATGGTAACAAGTTCTCCTCACACATGTATAGTCTTATATAAAGCATATTTACCTCCATTTACTTATTTGATTCACTCATTAAGCTCTGTGAATTAGTTTATCATCATCATCCTCATCATTTCCATACTGAAAATCATTTCCAAACTGAGTTTAGAAGACACAAAGTAACAGGCTCAAATTCCCATGCCCAATAAAATGTAGACCCAGGAACCCATATTCTTTATTCCCATTAAATCAACATATTTCTCACCTTCTTAATTTTTGAGAGTGCTGGATGTGAAATCTGACATGAGTTGTAAAGCAACAACCAACCACAGAAAACTCATCAGCCAATCATTTTTTAAAGCTTCCTCAATCCCAGCATGCTAATTGACTCAACTCGAACAGAATTTCAAAAAGAGGGGGAAGGAATAAATAGGGAATTCACCAATATATCTTTTGCCAGCCTGTGACAAAACAGTTTAATGTAATAAGTAAATGTATTAATCAGTTCCTGTGTCAACCTGAGTACCACATTTTCAGTTAGTCTTTTCAAGACTACTAAAATGGAATTGCAGATATCTGTGTGAAGAAGATGATTCTCGATTCACAGTAGCATAATTAAGATACAATAGTATTGAAAAGAAATGAGAACTATCCCCTTTAGCTAACTGACAAGATGCAATGTAGAAATATGATGATGCAGAACCAGTAAACCTGTTCTATCCCATTCATCCTCTCTTAGTTGGTATCTATTCAGTCAGACTTCCTCGCACCATTTAAAGCTTTAATGGAGTGTACAGTTACACATGACTTCTCTACAGATTCCCAATCTGCAGCAATCATCTGCTAACATCTCTAAATCCTCACAAGCCTAGTTTTTGGTTTCCACTTAATATATAGCCAGTATCACACATCGAAAAGGCCATAAAACCAATCAGAGTCTTTGTTTCTTTTAGAGAAATACGGCACTTCGGATGATGACTGGTGGCTCATGAACAAAAGGTGCTCAAATTTTCAAAATCCAAAATTTAATCTGGAAGGAAAAGAACACAAGCCTAACATAAGGAAATGAGATGCTGATGAAATGCTTACAGTTCTAAAACACTGAGTGATCTGACCTGGGATGATGTGGAAAGCAATCTATTACATTTACATGGCAGGTAATGAAAAACAAAGGTAAACAATTATTTTCAATCTTTTGGCAGATGTTTTAAAATCACTGTCTATGTAATTACAAAAGAAAAATTATCCTGAAAAAGAGAAAAAAAGAAAAAACTTATCTCTGAACCTCTGAGAAGTATTTAAGCCTGAGAAGAATGGCTCACTGGAGGCTCCTATCAAGTTTTGTGCAGGTTTTTGCTTTAATTTTATTTCCGCGGAGGATTACCAAAATCAAAGCCATTTGCCACGCAGATACCGCTCATCTCTTTTCCTATACCTGATACACAATTGCCATTCATTTCTATCTATGAAATGTTATCCTTCTTTTAAGATTCAACTCAAGCCCCACCACTCTGATCACATAAACACACTCATACATACATACGTCTTCCCTTTGAACTTCTATTGTCTCCACTGTCTTTATGCATATGGAGTATTTCCTTGCTCTGTTAATTAAAATTGTGTAGTTCTGACCTATCACAGGCTGAAGCCCCTTTATTGGTCCTGGGCAGCATTTTCTGTATCTTTATATTTTCTCTAGTTCCTTGCACAAAATAGGTGCTTCGTCTACAGAAGAAGACAATAAAGATGTTAAGAGGACCAGAATTTAAACTGAAATCTGAATGTTTGAACTTGAGAAAGGCATTTAAACTCTTTGGATCTCAACACAGAATTTTAATGTTGTTTTAGCTAGCAAAGTTAGCTCATGGTGTTGCTGTAAAGATAAATTAGGTAATAACTATGAATTGATTTACAAACTATAAAAAAGTATAGCTTATATTGGAAGCAGATTCTAATGCTGTAGAGAAAAAAAAAAAACAAAAAAACCTCAGGTTACAGAGACAAATAGATGTGCATTCTAATTCTGGCCTCTGCCCTTACTAGCTGGATCCTCTTACAGCCCCATCACCATCTATAAAACTGTGATAATAATATATATCTAGCAAGATATTGTTAAGGATTAGCATTCACAGAGTCTGGGAAACTGTCCACAAATGGTAGATTTATCATTATTATTCAAGTATAAGGCATTACTATACTTACTATTTCAAAAAGAGATAGGATGCAGTAAACTACTAATACAATCTAAAACAGGACCAGAAGTTTGATAATGGGTCCTCATGCCATATTTGCTGCTCCTTGAACTGAAATACAGGCAATATTCAATTAATATTGCCAATTCAATTAATTCTCAGAAATTGGTCAACAATTGATAACAAGAAATCAACTCTGGTTTTATGTTACTTTTGGTCTACATAAAGGTACCTAAACTGTCTGTCTATATAACAGAAACACCTGTAGAATTTCATGAAATGCCGAATCTTATGTCCCATAACTGATATATTGAACAAATTATCCATCTACAATTATATCACAGTTGGTAGGAACTCAGAAAGTCTAATGTACCTGAGTAGGCTATCTCTAAAGTTTACATTCATTCTAAATTTAATGATAAGGCAACAGTCCCATTTTACAACAAGGATAATGTAAGAAAGGATATAACATTATTTTGAACATTGTAGAGGTATAGTAAGAGTTGTATTAGAATAAAAAATTGTTAAAATGTCTACATTATTGTCATTATTACCATTATTATTATCATTATTGCTATTAGCAATATCATTGCTATTATCATCGTACAGTATGTGTGCATATGAGCTCCTCTCAAAGCATAAACATGAATCCTTTCTTCCCATTTGCTACTTCAATGAGTTGCTTCTTAACTTTATCCTATTACCCTGCCCCACCATCTCTAACTAAGAGTTTACAACTCAAAACAATAATCTGTGAGAATTTTAAAAGCATTCATCCAAGTTTTTTGATTTCAGAGAATGAGAAAGTGTGCCATTTGTCTCATCTAAAATAATTACGGCACTATCTGGAAGGTTAATCTGGGTATATCATTCTTGAGATTTTTAAGGAAAGATGTATGTCAGATACGTAAGGTGAGTCAAAAAGTTAATGCCATCACAGCTAAATCTTTAAATTGATCCTTAAAACCTTGAAAGTGACTTAGAGATTCATGTTTATTTTGATTTGATGTAATACTAAATTATATACAAATGTACATGAACAACATGAAGTACACAGGACATTCAAGATACTGTCAACAGCCTCACTTCGTGAAGCAAGATCTTAACTAACTACAAGGAAAAAAAGGAAATTGTTGCAAATATTAATCAAATGCTAGCTCATTGTCTGTATTTTTATAGTATGAACTTCAACAGAGTATTCAAAATTCTTCTTGATACTTTAAAAATAGACAACTACCATATGGATTTTGTTAATCTTGATTTAAGGCAAAGAAGGTCAAATTATTCTCCTCTTTCCTCGTAAGTGATCCCTTCTATCAAGCCATTATCATTGGTACATATCATAGTCCTACATCCTCTAAAATATATATATATTATTCACATAAATATTGATTACGAATATATTATTATATAGTTGAAATTTACTCATTTTTGAAGTGTGCAATTATTATTTCATTGAATGTCTGAAGTTTTAGTAATTTCCTTTCTTTAACTTAAACTGAAATCCTATTAAAGCAAGGAGATATGCAGTTTCCGTTGACAGGACAAAAGGCACATCATGCAACTCACTCATTTCACAATATGACCATGAAAATTTGTATAATATAAAACTTGCCTCCTACCTGTCTCAAAGAGCATTTTGAAAAATAAAGAATAAATTACTTTAAAGAGTTTTTAACATTATGTACAGCACATAAGCTTAATAAAAATGAAAACTGCTGGAATTCCTTCAAGTTGAAATGATATCATGCACAATCCACAATGTACACACTCCAAACATTTGTATTTAATAAAGATAATAGGTACTTAGGAAAGTTTTGTAAAAGGTATAAGAAAATCAATCTTTTTAATGACTTTTCCCATTTTTAATAGAATAAATAAATAAAACTTTGTGAGAATTCAGTGCTTTAATCTCAAAGACAGAGAAAGAGAGAAAGGAGGAAAACAAATACCACTTTTAATCATCCCCAATTTCAAGTTCTCATGCCCATGATTATTCCTGAACTAAGGGATCTTAATTAATAGGCCATCTCCCACCATTCCAAAAACACTGCATAAAGACAGCTGTTTGTCACCATTTGTGAGATAAGGCAGCATCCAGGCTCCCTGGGCTCCATTATAACTCTGGATCCAACAGCTGCATCCAGAGCTTTCAGAAATTCCTAAATTTCACCTCTGAAATTTTCCATTAGCCAGACAGCCTCTTTGCTTGAGTCAGTGGTAGAAATAATTGAGAAATGCTTCTGTGTTTTAGCTCTGTAATGTGTGGAAGAAGAAACACAAGAAGAAAAATTCTTGAGTCATCCTCTTCCTTAGAGCTCATCTTCAGTTAGCTTTGAGGTTCTGTCAATCCCCTGAAATCGCTTTCAAATACTTTCATTTACTTTATAATCACTGCTGACTCGAATTTGCAAAATTTTTCTAAAAACATAAAAATTTCCTGTCTCTCCCTCCTTCAAACAGCCTTGCATGTTACCCCAGGAATATTCGCCTGATGCCCTGGTCCATGCATATTAGGGGACAATATGGTGTCAATGTGGGCTACCATTCTCTCCCAGACAGAAGGACAAGTTTAGGTGATCACCCTTGGAAACAGAAAGAAATGAAAATTCAAAAGAAAACAGATGGCCATTTTTATATTAACTCACCCTACGATGTTTCTTTAAATATTTTTCAGATTAAACCAGATCGCTTCCCAATTATCCATCAAAAGCACAAGGTACAGTCTCAGAATGAAGTAACTGGAATAGAGTGATTTAAGCAACCAAAACAAGAAAGCAACCAACCCTGTTACGTCTGTTCTATTATAATCTGACTGAAGACATATTTATATTTTTAGTCTGTAGCTCTTTCCTCAGTCTCAGAACTACATATCCATCTGCCACCTTGACATCTATACTTGACTATCTTATAAGCATCCCAAATTTTAATGTGGACAAGTATTAACTTTTGAAAACTCCCCTTCAAACATTTTCTAAAAATTGGCATATCTGCATTTTAGTATACGGTCCCTCTATCCTCCCACCTGAATCATCTTTGATGATTTCATCTCCTATTTGCCACTCATCCAAGTCTTCCTGATTCTATTTCCACAAAATATCTACATTCAAACCACTTTCCTGCATCACTACTGCCACAAAATCCCAGACCAAGATACCCCCTTTTCTAAACTGAATTCTGTCAACAACCTCATTACTGCCTCTCTGCTTCCATTGTTACCCCTCTAGTCCACTCTCCACAGACCAGAAGAGTGAAATTTTTAAAGCATAAACTGTACCATCCCTCTCACCTGCTCTAACCAATCCTCAATAAAAGAAATTTCCAACCTGCTGCTTCATCTGGCTGCTTCTTTCTCTCCAGTCGGAGGTCATGTCTAAGTTTTCAGATAACAATGTGTCTCACACTCGAAAATTATCCATTGTTCTTCTGAAACTTGAATCTGAGTGCCCTACATTTTATGTGGCAAGCTCAGTCGTACTGTCATCTGATTTGCTCATAAACCACCTGCGACAGCAACCTTCCAAAATTTTCTTTCTGAGCCACACCCTTTCCTGCTGTAATGCCTACCATTTCTATTAACAGAAATGCTCTTTTGAAAAGATATATGCACCCTAATATTCATAGCAGCACTATTTCCAATAGCCAAGACATGGAAGCAACCTAAATGTCCATCAGCAGATGAATGGATAAAGAAGATGTGGTACATATATACAATGGAATATTACTCAGCCATAAAAAAAATGAAATGATGCCATCTGCAGCAACATGGATGCAACTAGAGATTATCATATTAAGTGAAGTAAGTCAGACAGAGAAGGACAAATATCATATGATATCACTTATATGTGGAATCTAAAAAAAAATTGATACAAATGAACTTACAAAATGGAAATAGACTCATAGACATAGAAAACAAACTTATGGTTACCAAAGGGGAAAGGGGGGGTAAAAATCATAAATTTGGGATTAACAGATACACACTACTATATATAAAATAAACAACAAGGACTTACTGTACAACACAGGAAACTATATTCAATATCTTATAATAACCTATAATAGAAAAAAATCTGAAAAAAGAATCAAAATGAATCAGTTTACTGTATGCCTGCCACACTGTAAATCAACTATACTTCAATAAAAAAATGAAAAGAAAAAAAAATGCTCCATTGTCCAATCTTTACCTGACAAACTATTACCTTTTTTCTAGATTTACCTCAAATGCACATTGTAAGAGTCATCTAATATTCCAAAGAGAGTGAGGTTACATCATTAAATTGTCACAACACCTTATATATTTTTTCTTCTTGCTCCTATCATAATTTGTATAATTACTTATGTGAATATGAACAAGTAAATATGTGTTTGACCTACCACGACAACTCCCCATGCTAGCAGAAAATCATGGACATAGCAGAGCCTCAATATGTATTTTTGAAAGGCAGAAAGGAAAGGAGGGAGAGAGGGAGGAAAAGAGAGAGGAATGGAGGAAGAAAGGAAGGAAGGAAGGCAGGAAGAAAGAAGTTTTATCTAAAGCAACTCCTTTATTTGAAGTCCATGCTGCTGATGCAAACTTCTATTCTATAGTTCAACTTCCTGAAAGCATTTACCTTCTTCGGACCAGTGCAACTGACCTTAACCATAAAATATTGTTCAGTCATTCTTAACAAATCTAAAATGAAGATATTGGTACACTGGCTTGTGAATTCATTTTTTATGATTAAATTCCATGGGACTATATCATGTTATTATAAGGTCTAACCTGCTTCCTGGTCACTTCTATTTTCCCTCATCACTTGATCTCCAGATGCAGTTCTGCTTGGTCTCTGGTTCCCTGCTCTAATTCTAACCGAACCCCAAAGAAATATAATCAGCTACAGTACCACATATAAAGATCAACTTTTATTCACTATTCATTTAATTGCTAGTTTGATGTTAATCTGATCAATGATCTTCAGTTTCATTTGAGGGAACTGTGTCAAGACAGCACAGCGGAAGTTTATGTGTTTTGGAACCAGAAACTCGTATCTCTAGTCTAGTCACAGTAGCTCAGTGAACTTGGAAATCAGTCTGTAACCCGTTGAATGTCAATCTTCTCATCTTCAAAATAAGGATAAACTATTTACTTCACGGTACTATTATGTTGATTACACGAGGTTGCTTTCCCCTGGTTAAAACCATTGATCTAAAAATCCCAAATCCAAGGTTCTATATGATCTTGATACAGCTGAACTCACCAGTCTCTTTCAATGCTGCCCTCCCCTTCCTATATCAAAGGACATAAATTCTAGTACTTGCAGTGGCCAGACAAGTAATGCAAGGAATGAATCTGATGGGATGGAAAGGAAAACAGGAAGTGGTGGGGATGCTGGTAGAGTAGATAACACAGGGCTTAAAAAAAGAAACAGCCTCCTCGACCCAGACAATTGTTGCCATGTGAGAACATGTATTTTGAGAAGAGCTGTTTTTTTTTTTTAAGAGAGGCTTGAAGTTGGAATTTTTATATGATAATTTTTGATTTAAAATATTGGGTACTGGTTTAAATAACTTCAGAGCTCGACAAAGAATTACCAATCAAGTTGTCCAATGAAGACATAACTCGACATGCCTTCTTTTCTGCACATACATGGCAAGGACATAGATAATAACTAGGACGTTAAAAAAAAAAGGGGAAAATAGGGCTTCCCTGGTGGCGCAGTGGTTGAGAGTCCGCCTGCCGATGCAGGGGACAGGGGTTCGCGCCCCGGTCCGAGAGGATCCCACATGCCGCGGAGCGGCTGGGCCCGTGAGCCATGGCCGCTGAGCCTGCGCGTCCGGAGCCTGTGCTCCGCAACGGGAGAGGC
>NW_020837945.1:89832952-89956580 GCF_003676395.1 Aethalodelphis obliquidens | reverse complement strand
CAAAATCTGTTTCTTCATGTATGAAGTTTGACTTTAATTCATTCTGTATAGTTCATTCTGTAGGTCCCAATGTAAAAAACATGTGTAGAGAAGCAGCTAAGTTGCTATACCTATCCCAGCCACCCACCCTCCGCTACTATCCCCGAGGACTCTGTCTACCACTGCAAAGAAGCTAACCCGACCATTTCTTCCTGGTGCTTGAGAGCACAGAGTACAGAGGCAGGCCTCTCATGAGCGAAGCAACCCAAATTCCCCAGTCCCCTTTTTGGGAGGCTACAGTTGCATGTTCCAATGTTAGTGGTGTCAACAACAAACCGGCATTCCTAAGCACTGTGAAAAATAAGTCAGGGGGCTTCCCTGGTGGTGCAGTGGTTGGGAGTCCGCCTGCCGATGCAGGGGACACAGGTTCGTGCCCCGGTCCGGGAAGATCCCACATGCCGCGGAGCGGCTGGGCCCGTGAGCCATGGCCGCTGAGCCTGCGCGTCCGGAGCCTGTGCTCCGCAACGGGAGAGGCCACAGCAGCGAGAGGCCCGCATACCGCAAAAAAAAATAATAATAATAATAAGTCAGGATTCTGAGGACACTTTGTTGTTGTTGTTATTCCTTTGCTTTCTTGTTTATTTTATATCCAGGATCAGAAATAGATTGACCGTCTACACTTCAGGGCTTTCTTTCAGAAAAGAAGTGTTACGGTTGTTAGAAAACAAACCTCATCTGACTCACAAGCTCTAGTACAGAGCTTGCTGCAGCCAAAGAACAATCTGTCCAAATTTATAGCCTTTGGTTAACTCCTCAGATGGCTTTGTAGTAGATGCATCCCTGGAGCTTACTCCTGAGTCATTTTTCCTTTACTTTATGTTTGTATATTTTAAGCAAATGAAACAACCAGTATATTGGAATCAGTGGTTTTCTTTTTTTTAAAGAAAAAAATAGGTAAATTATTCATGGGGAAAATGGTAGAAAGTAAAAAGCTTCAATTGGCTACAAGTGGCATCTCTCAAACACAGTAAGTCACAGTCTTAAATAGCTCAATGGACTTTAGTCAATAAAATAAACAAGCTGCAACTAGAGTCCAAGCTTCAGTGCAGTATGCAAATGAAAGTTCAGGAAGCCAATTGCTTCTCAACCCGAGGACAGAGTTAACAGAGGGGAAATGACAAAATGTGTAAGAAGGATTTGAAAGAGAAAGCTTTTTACTATTTTTGTCTCTTTCCTATTTAATGTAAGGGCAAATAACTACAAAACTTCGTTTTGAGAGATAAACCAAGCTGCAAGTTAAAAAAAAATCTTCATATATGAAAATGATATTTCCATGGCCAAGAATTTGAACATTTCACATTACAGATAAAGATTTTTAGAAAAGTATGATTCTAGATATGGAAACTATAACATAAACTGGCACAAGGAACTGATCAAGCAAAGCTAAGTTTGTTAGACTTACTGCAGAAAGAGAGACCAAAACTTTGACAATGTCACTGGTCTCTCAAAATGAGGAAACTAGAGGGATATCCACTGGGCTTGGGCCAGATTTTAAGGCAGATCTTCCAAGACAGAGAAGGGTTGAAATTGGGCAATGTTTATAGTGAAGAAACTTTGGTGTAGGGTACAGCAAAGCTAAGGTCCGGAAACGAGGCTTGATGATCAAACTGCATCCTCTTTTTTTTTTTTTTTTTTTAACATCTTTATTGGAGTATAATTGCTTTACAATGGTGTGTTAGTTTCTGCTTTATAACAAAGTGAATCAGCTATATATATACATATATCCCCATACCTCTTCCCTCTTTGGTCTTCCTCCCTCCCACCCTCCCTATCCCACATCTCCAGGTGGTCAAAAAGCACAGAGCTGATCTCCCTGCGCTGTGCAGCTGCTTCCCACTAGCTATCTATTTTACATTTGGTAGTGTATATATGTCCATGCCACTCTCTCACTTTGTCCCAGCTTACCCTTCCCCCTCCCTGTGTCCTCAAGTTCATTCTCTAGTAGCTCTGCGTCTTTATTCCCATCTTATCCCTAGGCTCTTCATGACCTTTTTTTTTTTTTTTTAGATTCCATATATATGTGTTATCATACTGTATTTGTTTTTCTGTTTCTGACTTACTTCACTCTGCATGACAGACTCAGGGTCTGTCCACCTGACCACAAATAACTCAATTTTGTCTGTTTTTATGGCTGAGTAATATTCCACTGTATATATGTGCCACATCTTCTTTATCCATTCATCTGTCGATGGACACTTCGGTTGCTTCCATGTGCTGGCTATTGTAAATAGAGCTGCAATGAACATTGTGGTACATGACTCCTTTTGAATTATGGTTTTCTCAGGGTATATGGCCTGTAGTGGGATTGCTGGGTCGTATGGTAGATCTATTTTTAGTTTTTCAAGGAACCTCCATACTGTTCTCCATAGTGGCTGTATCAATTTACATTCCCACCAACAGTGCAAGAGGGTTCCCTTTTCTCCACACCTTCTCCATCATTTTCGGTTTGTAGATTTTTTATGATGGACATTCTGACCCATGTGAGGTGATACCTCATTGTAGTTTTGATTTGCATTTCTCTAATGATAAACGATGTTGAGCATTCTTTCATGTGTTTGTTGGCAATCTGTATATCTTCTTTGGAGAAATGTCTACTTAGGTCTTCTGCCCATTTTTGGATTGGGTTTTTTGCTTTTTTGATATAGAGCTGCATGAGCTCTGTGTAAATTTTGGACATTAATCCTTTGCTAGTTGCTTCATTTGCAAATATTTTCTCCCATTCTGAGGGCTGTCTTTTCGTCTTGTTTATGGTTTCCTTTGCTGTGCAAAAGCTTTTAAGTTTCATTAGGTCCCATTTGTTTATTTTCGTTTTTATTTCCATTTCTTTAGGAGGTGGGTCAAAAAGGATCTTGGTGTGACTTATGTCATAGACTGTTCTGCCTATGTTTTCCTCTAGAGATTGATAGTGTCTGGCCTTATATTTCGGTCTTTAATCCATTTTGAGTTTAATTTTGTATATGGTGTTAGGGAGTGTTCTAACTTTATTCTTTTACATGTAGCTGTCCAGTTTTCCCATCACCACTTATTGAAGAGGCTGTCTTTTCTCCATTGTATATTCTTGCCTCCTTTAACAAAGATAAGGTGACCATATGTGCATGGGTTTATCTCAGGGCTTTCTAACCTGTTCCATTGATCTATATTTCTGTTTTGGTGCCAGTACCATACTGTCTTCATAACTGTAGCTTTGTAGTACAGTCTGAAGTCAGGGAGCCTGATTCCTCCAGCTCCGTTTTTCTTTCTCACGATTGTTTTGGCTATTTGGGGTCTTTTGTGTTTCCATACAAATTGTGAAATTTTTTGTTCTAGTTCTGTGAAAAATGCCACTGGTAGTTTGATAGGGATTGAACTGAATCTGTACATTGCTTTTGGTATTATAGTCACTTTCACAATGTTGATACTTCCAATCCAAGAACATGGTATATCTCTCCATCTATTTGTATCATATTTAATTTCTTTTATCAGTGTCTTACAATTTTCTGCATACAGGTCTTTTGTATCCTTAGGTAGGTTTATTCCTATGTATTTTATTCATTTTGTTGCAGTGGTTAATGGGAGGGTTTTTTTAATTTCATTTTCAGAGTTTTCATCATTAGTGTATAGGAATGCAAGAGATTTCTGTGCATTAATTTTGTATCATGCTACTTCACCAAATTCATTGATTAGTTCTAGTAGTTTTCTGGTAGCATCATTAGGATGATGTATCATGCCATCTGTACCATGCCATCTGTAAACAGTAACAGCTTTACTTCTTTTCTGATTTGGATTCCTTTTACGTCTTTTTCTTCTCTGATTGCTGTGGCTAAAACTTCCAAAAGTATGTTGAATACTCGTGGTGAGAGTGGGCAACACTGTCCTGTTCCTGATCTTAGTGGAAATTGTTTCAGTTTTTCACCATTGACGACGATGTTGGCTGTGTGTTTGTCATATATCGCCCTTATTATGTTGAGGTAAGTTTCCTCTATGCCTACTTTCTGGAGGGTTTTTATCATAAATGGGTGTTGAATTTTGTCAAAAGCTTCTTCTGCATCTGTTGAGAGGATCATATGGTTTTTCTCCTTCAATTTGTTAATATGGTTTATCACATTGATTGATTTGCATATAATGAAGAATCCTTGCATTCCTGGGATAAACCACACTTTATCATGGTGTATGATCCTTTTAATGTGCAGTTGGATTCAGTTTGCTAGTATTTTGTTGAGGATTTTTGCATCTATGTTCATCAGTGATATTGGCCTTTAGTTTTCTTCCTGTGTGACATCTTTTTCTGGTTTTGGTATCATGGTGATGGTGGTTTCATAGAATGAGTTTGGGAGTGTTCCTCCCTCTGCTATATTTTAGAAGAGCTTCAGAAGGATAGGTGTTAGGTCTTCTGTAAGTGTTTGATAGAATTCAGCTGTGAAGCCATCTAGTTCTGGGCTTTTGTTTGTTGGAAGATTTTTAATCACAGTTTCAATTTCAGTGCTTGTGATTGGTCTGTTCATATTTTCTATTTCTTCCTGGTTCAGTATTTGAAAGTTATGCATTTTTAAGAATTTGTCCACTTTTTCCAGGTTGTCCATTTTATTGGCATATAGTTGCCTACAGTAATCTCTCATGATTCTTTGTATTTCTGCAGTGTCAGTTGTTACTTCTCTATTTTCTTTTCTTTTCTTTTCTTTTTTTTTTTGTGGTACATAGGCCTCTCACTGTTGTGGCCTCTCCTGTTGTGGAGCATAGGCTCCAGACGCACAGGTTCAGTGGCCATGGCTCACAGGCCTAGCTGCTCCACGGCATGTGGGATCTTCCCAGACCAGGGCACGAACCTGTGTCCCCTGCATCGGCAGGTGGACTCTCAACCACTGTGCCACCAGGGAAGCCCAGGTCTCCATTTTCATTTCTAATTCTACTGATTTGAGTCTTCTCCCTTTTTCTCTTGATGAGTCTGGATAATGGTTTATCAATTTTGTATATCTTCTCAAAGAACAAACTTTTAGTTTTATTGATCTTTGCTATTGTTTCCTTCATTTCTTTTTCATTTTTTTCTGATCTGACCTTTAAGATTTCTTTCCTTCTGCTAACCTAGGGGTTTTTTTGTTCTTCTTTCTCTAATTGCTTTAGGTGTAAGGGTAGGTTGTTTATTTCAGATGTTTCTTGTTTCTTAAGGTAGGATTGTGTTGCTATAAACTTCCCTCTTAGAACTGCTTTTGCTGCATCCCATAGGTTTTGGGTCATCGTGTTTTCAGCGTAATTTGTTTCTAGGTATTTTTTGATTTCCTCTTTGATTTCCTCAGTGATCTCTTGGTTATTGAGTAGTGTATTGTTTAGCCTCCATGTGTTTGTATTTCTTACAGATTTTTTCCTGTAATTGATAGCTAGTCTCATAGCATTGTGGTCAGAAAAGATATTTGATATGATTTCAATTTTCTTAAATTTACCAAGGCTTGATTTGTGACCCAAATTATGATCTATCCTGGAGAATGTTCCATGAGCACTTGAGACGAACGTGTATTCTGTTGTTTTCGGATGGAATGTCCTATAAACATCAATTAACTCTATCTTGTTTAATGTATCATTTAAAGCTTGTGTTTCCTTATTTATTTTCAATTTTGGATGATCTGTCCATTGGTGAAAGTGGGGTGTTAAAGTCCCCTACTCTGATTGTGTTACTGTCAATTTCCCCTTTTATGGCTGTTAGCATTTGCCTTATGTATTGAGGTGCTCCTATGTTGGGTGCACAAATATTTACAATTGTTATATCTTCTTCTTGGATTGATCCCTTGATCATTAAGTAGTGTCCTACTTTGTCTCTTGTAATTGTGTTTGTTTTAAAGTCTATTTTGTCTGTTATGAGAATTGCTACTCCAGCTTTCTTTTGATTTCCATTTTCATGGAATATCTTTTTCCATCCCCTCACTTTCAGTCTGTATGTGTCCCTAGGTCCAAAGTGGGTCTCTTGTAGACAGCATATATATGGGCCTTATTTTTGCATCCATTCATCCACTCTAGGTCTTTTGGTTGGAGCGTTTAATCCATTTACATTTAAGGTAATTATCGATATGTATGTTCTATTACCATTATCTTTTTTTATTTTTTTAAATTTTTTATTTTTGCGTTACGCGGGCCTCTCACTGTTGTGGCCTCTCCCGTTGCGGACGTGCAGGCTCAGTGGCCATGGCTCATGGGCCCAGCCGCTCCGCAGCATGTGGGATCTTCCCGGACCGGGGCACGAACCCATGTCCCCTGCATCGGCAGGGGGACTCTCAACCACTGCGCCACCAGGGAAGCCCCTACCATTTTCTTAATTGTTTTGGGTTTGTTATTGTAGGTCTTTTCATTCTCTTGTGTTTGCTACCTAGAGAAGTTCCTTTAGCATTTGTTGTAAAGCTGGTTTGGTGGTGCTGAATTCTCTTAGCATTTGATTGGCTGTAAAGGTTTTAATTTCTCCGTCGAATCTGAATGAGATCCTTTCTGGGCAGAGTAATCTTGGTTGTACCTTTTTCCCTTTCATCACTTTAAATATGTCCTGCCACTCCCTTCTGGCTTGCAGAGCTTCTGCTGAAAGATCAGCTGCTAACCTTATGGGGATTATCTTGTATATTATTTGTTGTTTTTCCCTTGCTGCTTTTAATATTTTTTGTTTGTATTTAATTTTTGATAGTTTGATTAATATGTGTCTTGGTGTGTTTCTCCTTGGATTTATCCTGTATGGGACTCTCTGTGTTTACTGGACTTGATTAACTATTTCCTTTCCCATATTAGGGAAGTTTTCAACTATAATCTCTTCAAATATTTTCTCAGTCCCTTTCTTTTTCTCTTCTTCTAGGATCGCTATAATTCGAATGTTGATGCGTTTAATGTTGTCCCAGAGGTCTCTGAGACTGTCCTCAATTCTTTTCATTCTTTTTTCTTTATCCTGCTCTGCAGTATTTATTTCCACTATTTTATCTTCAAGGTCACTTATCTGTTGTTCTGCCTCAGTTATTCTTCTATTGATCCCGTCTAGAGAATTTTTAATTTCATTTATTGTGTTGTTCATCACTGTTTGTTTGCTCTTTAGTTCTTCTAGGTCCTTCTTAAACATTTCTTGTATTTTCTCCATTCTATTCCCAAGATTTTGCATCATGTTTACTATCATTATTCTGAATTCTTTTTCAGGTAGACTGCCTATTTCCTCTTCATTTGTTAGGTCTGGTGGGTTTTTACCTTGCTCCTTCATCTGCTGTGTTTTTCTCTGTCTTCTCATTTTGCCTAACTTACTGTGTTTGGGGGTCTCCTTTTCATAGGCTGCAGGTTTGTAGTTATCGTTGTTTTTGGTGTCTGTCCCCAGTGGCTAAGGTTGGTTCAGTGGGTTGTGTAGGCTTCCTGGTGGAAGGGACTAGTGCCTGTGTTCTGGTGGATGAGGCTGGATCTTGCCTTTCTGGTGGGCAGGTCCACGTCTTGTGGTGTGTTTTGGGGGGTATGTGGCCTTATTATGATTTTAGGCAGCCTCTCTGCTAATTGATGGGGTTGTGTTCCTGTCTTGCTAGTTGTTTAACATAGGGGGTCCAGCACTGTAGCTTGCTGCTCAATGAGTGGAGCTGGGTCTACACGTTGAGATGGAGATCTCTGCGAGATTTTTGCCGTTTTGGTATTACGTGGAGCTGGGAGGTCTCTTGTGGACCAGTGTCCTGAACTTGGCTTTCCCACCTCAGAGGCACAGCCCTGACGACTGGCTGGAGCATCAAGAGCCTGTCATCCACATGGCTCAGAATAAAAGGGAGAAATAAAGCAAGCAAGCAAGAAAAAATAAAATAAAATGAAATAAAATAACGTTTTTGAAATAAAAAATAATTATTAAAAAATTTAAAAAGTAATTAAAAAAAGAAGGAAAGAAAGAAGAGAGCAACAAAACCTAAAAACAAATCCACCAATGATAACTAGCGCTATAAACTATACTAAAAAAAGAAGGAAAAACAAAACAGACAGAACCCTAGGACAAAAGGTAAAAGCAAAGCTATACAGACAAAATCAAACACAGAAGCATACACATACACACTCAGAAAAAGAAAAGAAGGGAAAAATATATATATATCGTTGCCCTCAGAGTCCACCTCCTCATTTTGGTATGATTCATTGTCTACTCAGTAGTTCCACAGATGCAGGTACATCAAGTTGATTGTGGAGATTTAATCCGCTGCTCCTGAGGCTGCTAGGAGAGATTTCCCTTTCTCTCTTTGCACAGCTCCTGACGTTCAGCTTTGGATTTGGCCCCGTCTCAGCGTGTACGTTGCCTGAGGGCATCTGTTCTTCACTCAGACAGGGCGGGGTTAAAGGAGCAGCTGCTTTGGGGGCTCTGGCTCTCTCAGGCCGGGGGGAGGGAGGATTACAGATGCGGGGTGAGCCTGCAGCGGCAGAGGCCGGCGTGACGTTGCAACAGCTTGAGGAGCGCCGTGTGTCCTCCCGGGGAAGTTGTCCCTGGATCCCGGGACTCTGGCAGTGGTGGGCTGCACAGGCTCGCGGCAGGGAGGTGTGGATAATGACCAGTGCTCGCACACAGGCTTCTTGGTGGCGGCAGCAGCGACCTTAGCGTCTCATGCCCGTGTCTGGGGTCCGCACTGTTAGCCGCGGCTCGTGCCCATCTCTGGACCTCCTTTAAGGGCGCTCTTAATCCCCTCTCCTCGTGCACCAGGAAACAAAGAGGCAAGAAAAAGTCTCTTGCCTCTTAGACAAGTCCAGACCTTTTCCTGTACTCCCTCCTGGCTAGCTGTGGCGCCCTAGTCCCTTCAGGCTGTGTTCACGCCGCCAACCCCAGTCCTCTCCCTGGGATCCGACCTCCGAAGCCCGAGCCTCAGCTCCCAGCCCCCGCCCACCCCGGCGGCTGAGCAGACAAGTGTCTCGGGCTGGTGAGTGCCGGTCGGCACTGATCCTTAGTGCGGTAATCTTGCTTTGCCCTCTGCACCCCTGTTGCTGCACTCTCCTCCATGGCTTCGAAGCTTCCCCCTCTACCACCCGCAATCTCCACCCACGAAGGGGCTTCCTAGTGTGTGGAAACCTTTCTTCCTTCACAGCTCCCTCCCCGAGGTGCAGGTCCCATCCCTATTCTTTTGTCTCTGTTTATTCTTTTTTCTTTTGCCCTACCCAGGTACGTGGGGGAGTTTTTTGCCTTTTGGGAGGTCTGATTTCTTCTGCCAGCATTCAGTAGGTGTTCTGTAGGAGTTGTTCCACATGTAGATGTATTTCTGATGTCTTTGTGGGGAGGAAGGTGGCCTCCACATCTTACTCTTCCGCCATCTTGAAGCTCCCCTACAAACTGTATGCTTTTTAAATTGGTTTACAGTCTTATCTTCCAGGAGAAAGTGTTTCCTGGAGCAAGTGGCTAAGTTATTTTTTCCTAGCTCCAGTGTTATTTTGCACAGACAATGGAAAGTGTGTTTGGTCTCTGAATTTTTAGCACACAGACTCAAAATTATGTTGGCTGCAGTTTCCTCTTCCCAAAATGTATATACCTCATTTCTAAAAATTTCCTATAGTAGGAATCAGAACTGCTTTGACCTCAGATATCTCTGACTTTTCTGCTACCTTGATGAAATGCTTTAGATATCCCTAAAAAGTAACCCACCTCCTTATTCAACCTTCTTCTTGCTATACCACCTAAGATATTAAAGAGATTTTAGTCTTTAAGACTTAAACCATGGAAAATACAACAAAGCCCTTAATTCTTAGCATCCCACTTTTTATGAATCATCCAAACAATTATATACCTAGTCTACCAAATAGAGTACTGAGAAAAAATATTTTATTGAAGTAGGGAATTTTTATGTTATAAATTATATAAAGGTTAGACGCGTGGCATATTTAGAATCTGACTTTACCCAGTTTAGCAGATTAATGTGGTTTCTCTCTTAGGAATTGATCTTTATAACTGAAAAGAAACTTGGAGAATACCTAATTCAAATTCCTTCATTTATTTCCTCTTAATATAAGGAAATAAATAAATATAAGGAAGCACTGACATCTGCCTAAAGTCATACAGATACCTAGCTTTTTTTAGATGCCAGATTTTAGAGAGATTTCATTTTCCCTTCCACATGCTCTCACTCTGCCTCGGTTTATCTTTCTCTCCCACAGACCCATGTCTCTGAGGAAAGAATGTCTGTACTTGCTGGCACTATACCCTACTGGAGTTGTTCTTTCCAGCAACCCCTGACGACATCATACTTTATCTTTTCCGTCTGTGTCCTATCCCCTGAAATCTCATGAGCAAACCTATACCCAGCCATCCCTCCCAGGAAAGCATCCTCCACTCTTAATTGGACATTATTAAGTCCCTGCCTAAGCTATTGGTTCATCCTTGGGACTCATATATCATAGCATGGTTAAGCCCAGGTGGGACACCCTGCCAGGTAACCACCTGCTTGAGGGGCTGAAGATAATTCTGGAGAACAACACATCTTAAAAAGAAAAGTGAAACATCAAGTATGGCTTGACAACAAGACTGAATTCATAAAAAAAAAAAAAAAAGAAAAAGAAAAAGAAAATTATGATCACACTTGGATTTGTCCCAGCCAAGATCACCATGGACACATTTGAAACTTAGGGAGAATAAAAGTTAAAATAACTCTTTTTAACTAATAAATATAATGCTAAGAGGAACATATAAGCAGGATGATGAAAGACCTTCGCACATCAGGACTGCAACCTGCAAGTGGCACTGACAACAAGAAGATACAGTGCTGATAGCTTTGGAGAGGACCCGGAGCACACCACTGGTGCTGGCACTCGTGCTGGGCATCAACAGGAGAGACAACAGCAAACCTCATTAGCATGCATCACCAATAGGATCTATAAGAGCAGAGGATTACGCTGCATAATAACCAAGAGAACCTGGCTTATACACACATAAAAAGCTTGCCGAGTTAGACCTTAGGAGTCTTGGAGATTCCACAAGGAGCAAGTCAGACTACACCCAGAAGAGTGCTAATGATTAGTTTTCCCTGGGGCTCTGGGCCTGAGAAAATAATTTACCGTCTGATTTCTTTCACTTTGCTCTAGCTCAAATCCAAATCAATGTTTTTAAACTTTACAACTCATCTATTCAGCAATTTCTTTGTCCTACTTGTTTTCTATTTTCATTCCATTTACTTCTGATCAATCACAAAGTGAACATTTATAAAATTAATTTTTTTTTTTTTTTTTTTGCAGGACACGGGCCTCTCACTGTTGTGGCCTCTCCTGTTGCGGAGCACAGGCTCCGGACGCGCAGGCTCAGCGGCCATGGCTCATGGGCCCAGCCGCTCCGCGGCACGTGGGATCCTCCCAGACTGGGGCACGAACCCATGTCCCCTGCATTGGCAGGTGCACTCTCAACCACTGCGCTACCAGGGAAGCCCCTATAAAATTAATTTTTAATATATTTAAGATACCACTTGACTGATGCAAAGAAATTAAAGAGAACATGCAATTATGATATGTTAATTTTAATGAGGGATATTCATTCATTAAACAGTCTATCATTTGTTAATGTGCTCTGCTTCTCCTGAAATACCTGCTCAACTTCACAGATATTCTATACTCAAGTGCCTATTTGGACAGATTAGTGGGAAAAGTCATTATTAGATAAGAAATAAATGTATTTTCTCTTTGCTTCAGGAATTCTCATAAACCAATTTCTCTGGGCAAAATCTCTCCTGTCAACATAGTAGATTGTTCACCTGGGCAAATAGTTAACACAAAAGTTTATTTAACAAACCTTGACGCAAGACCATCATCTTACTCTGTCTACCAATCCTAAATTATATATAACATCACAAACTCCATCCAGTCTCCATCAGTTCTCTTCCTTGAAAATCCCATCATAAAATCCTTGAGCGTAGACCCTCAAGTTGTGTAAACATTTTTCCTTGATGTCTCACTTCTGAAAAACTACTAAGACTGCTCAGGTAGTACTCTCCCTTACTGCAGTACATCTAAGAAAATTAACCCTCTTTGACTGACAAGTTTTAGTAGTCACTTAAGGAGTCCGCAGTGAGGATCTTAGATGTGCTCCTGAGATCCAGCTGAGATTCCACCACCACTGCTATGCCCACTGTAGCTCAGGACCTCTCACTTGGAAATAGCACGCCTCCCTTCCAGCTTTGAAGGGGAAGTAAACCTGTTGTGGAGTCTGAACCCATTTCTTTTCTTTGAGTACTCAAATTCTGAGTTTATCTCTTAGAAATGAGGAACCCCGTATAGATAATTCTTTAATTATCTACTGAAGCTTTAAAACATGTTTTCTTAGTAGAAATCTGCTTAGTTGTTGATAACACTATTGATTGTCTTTATCTGTTCTCACCATCTTTTGTGGGAAGTCTATGTGGGGAAGTTCATAGGGAAGAGAATAGACAAGTCCATCTCTCAGTCAGACTCCAAAGGTTCAGAAGGTCAGAAGGACTCATCACATTGGTGTCCTTATAGGACAAACATTGCCTTGGGTCACCTACCAATATCTTACAAAAACCTTCCTCCATCTTGTCTTGTTTTGTTCATGAGAGCACGGTTCTGAAAAAGGTCTCTTCTTGAAACAGTCCATCTACAAAGAAATGCCCATTCATCAGTCTCCGATTAGAGAGAGCCAACTATTAATTTGAGGGGTCCAAGACACAAAGTGCAACAGCAACTTATTCTACCAACCATTGGCAGACACCCACTGAGTGCCTCTCAATGTAATTTAATATACCCTCTGGCCAGATTTCTGTTTCTTACATGGTTTTGCACAAATTCCAATGCTTATCTTTCTAAGTTGCATAATTGCACCGAAGATAATTAAGAATTATAATGGATATCTGGGAGAATTTTTAATTTTAGCAAACTTGTTCATAACAGTGGCACCATAAAGCAAATAGGGAGTAAAATTGAAAATACCCATTGAATGAATTTTTCTTTGTATGAAGAACTCCCCAAATTCATATTCCAAAACTATTTCCTAAAAAGAGTTCTTAGCCAAGACACAAGGAAAATGTAAACATTCAAATGTATCTATTTTCAATCTCCCGAAGCACAACTTGAACCTAACAGCCATTATCCCACTCGTCTTCTTCCCCTCTCCTGTGCTTCTCCAGTACCCTCTGCTCCTTCCTCTCTTTATGACCCAATTTCTTTCCATTCTGGACAGTCATAAATCCCCAAAGCTCAATTGCCTCTCAAAGTTAAATTCACTTTAAACAGGGCAAATCCCTGTCTGGCATTAGCACTTATGTTGAACATCAATATAAGCTGTTATACATGTATTACTCCTACCCCTATTACGTTTTGTAAGTAAAAAAATACTTTTTTAAAGCCTTATATTTTAGTACTCTTAATTATACTTCTTTCTAGATTTTTGAACAAGAGCCTTCACATTTTTATTTTCTACTGGGTCCCACAAATTATATTGTCAGCTTCCATGATATAGTGTAAAGTGTAGCAAGAAAAGATGTCAATATATCCATAGAATTCCTCCCTTGCAATTTACATAAAGTTATACAGAAAGTGGATGAAAATAGACCAATTTAGATAAGATTCTAGTTTTTCTTTTAACTGAAAACATGTGCATCTTAGGGGAATAATGTTTTACTGATATCACTACAGACTTCTCTGTATAAAAACAAACAAAAAAGCAAAGAAGTGATGAAGAATTAAGTCATTTGGCTGATACCCCCATAGCTCTTTCTGTCAGCAATTCTGATTGGGAAGAAGTTTTGTTCTCTTCATTTAAATGACCACTCTTGTCTTCTGGATTAGAAGTAGACTACAAATTCTGATCATAAATATCCTGTTAGTATTTGCCTATTTGTAATTCTTAAAGGTGAGATCTCTAGAGGTTTAAATGCCATTGTGCCATGCAGTCCAATCAAATGATTCTGAAAATAGTCATCCAACAAAAAGAGCAGGAAAACTTGATAGAGGTTGAAATCGCCACCACTGGAAAACTGATACACAATCATCATCCCTTAAACAGTGGTTGCAGATCTGTACTGATCACTTCCTCATCTCATGCTGAAGAATGATCCTGGGGAACAGGAAGTAAGAGTTGAAAACTGAGACCACCTACATCCACTTAAATTAACTATTAGGACAGAGAACTGGGGTCACTTGTGTCAAAAGGACTTAACTATATGTTCTAGGAAATTATTACCCAGGAATATAAGCCAGTAGACCAATAAATAATGTAGCTCTTTGCTTCAGAAAATTCCTGCAACCAATCTGTCTGGAAAAATAGTTTGCTCATCTGGGAAAACAGCTCTCCCTTCAAGACCATATATTGCTTACCTGGCAAACAGCTTGCATATCAAACAGCAGTTTACTTATTAAGACTCACTCGAGCACTCTCACCTCGCTGTGTCCACCAACCGTAACTTATTATGCCACTAAACTTGCTCAGTCCAAATCAGTGTTCTGCCTGGAAGATCCTAAACCACTTGAGGCAGACCACATAACTTTAGAAATATCTTTTCCTTGCATTGCTTTTGAGACTCTGTTAGGGAGACTCTGTTATGCAGGTGTTTGTTCTTACTTCAGAAGGGCTAATCAACTTAGCTTTGCTTAACCAGTAGATTTTTTTTGGTGATCTCTTAAGCAGTTGGCAATCAACAGGCATCTTTCTATCTATCTGGTTAAATTTGTCAACATAGCAAGACAGAGAAAAACAAGCAGTAATCCACCAATGTAACTAAAAATGATAAAATAAAAGAGCTTCTATATCACCCTAATTTTATTGTTGAATGAAGGTGAATATCATTTGATCACACTACCCTGAAATTATATTTTTCCTCAAATATTTTAATAGTCAATATATTAAACCAGTTTGGGTGGCAGAGCAATAATCAGAGAGAAAATGTCATCTGGCATGTCCATATAATTAAAATTACATTTATTTCCTGGATTTTGTGTCAGAAAAGCAGGATAACTGTCTAGTTCTACAACTTATCTCTGCAATTTTGTAAAAGTCACTGATTATTTCTTTGTTTAGTCCTTCACGTCTAAAATAAGCCAATTATATCTACCAGAGAATTATAATTTTGATTGCTTGCTCTGTATCAGGTAGTGTTCCAGAAAATGGATTGTGGCCACACAGTGATTAAATCACAAAATGTATATAAGATAAATTTGTAAAATTTTTTTAAAAGGCAAATAGTAAAATTTCCTTACTTTTATTATTATCATTAGTACTATTATCTTGATTCTCTAATATTCAGAGTGTTTTTAAAAAGTGAAATTATTAAAATCTTCACAAGCTAGAACCTCTTTAAAGCCAGAATCCATCAATGTGAATTTTGTCACTATGAGTCAATCAGGTTTATTTTCATTTAGACACCATAAAATGCTGTGATTTGAGAGTATGAAAAAAAAAAACAACTGTGAAAGCCTATCGCTGACCTCTACCAAGTCTTCTTCTTATTCAAAGGCACATAGCAAAAGGGCTGTTTTAATTTTAGATGAAACTGTATTTTTTTTTTTTTTTACTGTGGTAAAATATATATAACATAAAAATTACCATTTTAACCATTTGTAAGTGTACAGTTCTGAGAAATTCAGTACATTCACATTGTTGTGCAACCATCACCACCACCCATTTCCAGAACTTTTTCACCCCCCCAACTGAAACTCTACACCAAATAAACACTAATTATTCTTCATTCCACCCCCTCCGTAGCCCCTGGTAACTGTAACCACCATTCTATTTTTTGTCTCTAGGAAGTTGACTATTCCAGGTGCCTTATATAAGTGGAGTTATTCAATATTGGTCCAGGCTTTTTTCACTCAGCTTAATGTCCTGAAGTTTCATCCATTTGGTAGCATATGTTACAATTTCCTTCCTTACTAAGACTGAATAATATTCCACTGTGTGTGTGTGTGTGTGTGTGTGTGTGTGTGTGTGTGTGTGTGTGTGTGTGTACACACACCACATTTTGCTTATATGATCATCCATTAATGGACACTTGGGCGGCTTCCATCTTTTAGCTTTTGTGAATAATGCTGCTATGAACACGGGTGTTCAAATATCTCTGAGACCCTACTTTCAGTTCTTTTGGTTATAAACCCAGAAGTAAGACTGGTGGATAATATGGTAATTTTATTTTTATTTTTTTGAGGAGTAACCATACCACTTTCCACAGAGGCTTCACCATTTTATATTCTCTCCAGCAAAACACTGGGTTTCGATTTCTCCGCATCCTCTCCAAAACGTTTTTGTTTTGCTTTGTTTTTTAATAGCATCTGAATGTGTGTTAAGTGGTATTTCATTGTGGTTTTGATTTGTGTCTCTTAATGATTAGTGATGTTGAGCATAGTTGCATGTGCTTATTGACAATTTCTATATATTCTTTGGAGAAATGCCTCTTGAAATCCTTTGCCTGTTTTTTGTTGTTGAGTTGTAGGCGTTCTTTATATGTTCTAGATGCCAATCCCTTAGCAGAGTATGATTTGCAAATATTTTCTCCCATTCACTCTCTTGGTAGTGTGCTTTGATGCACAGTTTTTTATTTCCTGTTTTTAATTATCTATTTGGGGATGCAATTACATTTCTTAACTCTTACTTGTGAAACACATGTGTGACTGCAACTGCCCAAGTATTTACTGATGTTGGAAAAAACTGTCGGAATTATACTTTTTTTGAAAGCCAGAACTTGACTGAACAAATAAGAATGTGTCCACTTGCCACTAGGAGGGAAAAAGTCATGGAGACATCTGTTAAAAATAAATACTTGGAAGAAAAATCCACTATACTCTTCATTTAAGGATAAAGAGAAAGAAATACACTGAGATACCACATACTTAATGGGAAACAGAGCTAAAAATAAAAAGCTGATAAATCCTTCCAAGTTGGAGCTGTAACATATTCACAGGTGAAAACCAAGAAGTACCACAGAGACAGGTCCTATTTGGTCTACCAGCATAATGGGCTTTCTGTTCTATTCTCTGCCAAGACCAATTATTTTCTATACGAACAAAGGACATTTCCATAGGAAGTTAAGTAGCCTTACTTTTGAGAGTGAAAGTAGGAAGAAATGAGTAAAATATTTGTTGTACAACATCAAGTACAACCCAATGTCTAGAAACCACAAGAGACCTATACTCAGTATCATGGAGAGCTCTTAAAAACAGTGTGCAGTGAAAATATTAAACAGAATTTTATTAATATAATTTATTTAAATTTAAAACAAATATACATAAAAGTGCCTATTTTACAAAGATAAAAATTCAAAGATATCTATCAAACCTAGTAGAAGTGGGTGCTTTCGAAAAAGAGGAAAAAAAGGGTAATAGGAATAAAATCAAACAAGTATTATTAATGAGAGGGACTTAGCATAGACGGTTAATAAGTGTGTCACAAAGCAGGAATTAGAATTAAGTAAACTTTCTGCACGTACAGTCCCATTAAAAAAAAAAAAAAAACAGGTGTTACGGAGATGTAACCAAGGACACCTGTGACCTAAATGGCCAGGAGGTCAAGTTGGGACCACTCAGTGATGTCGATAATTTGAGGTTTGTCCTTGGAAAACAGGCAATCCTGCAAGGTGCAGACTTTATGAAGCAGCAAATGAAAATAATGATAGAAAGGCAGAGAGTGAAAGTGAAATAAATGCAGCAAAATGAAGTCTGAATTTAGTGCAAATAGAGCAAAGCCAAAGGGAACTCAGGGAGAAGCAGCAAAAACAACTATATAAAAACAATGGAACGAGAAAGTAGATGGGGAAAAAGTCTGCAAAAATGAAAAAGTGTTTAGAGAAGAAAGAAAGTAGGAGAAATTTTAAATAGTTGTAAGAGGATTCCTAATTAGGGTAGGCAAACTATAATGTCCATTTGCTGATAAAGACACTTAGGGACTTCCTAGGAGTCCCTTGAAAGATATAATTTAATTATAGAAATTTTGAAGGAACAATGTATTTTATTTTGTTTCATTGTTTGTTTAATTCCAAGCAGAGTTTTAAAGTAGATGGGTGAGTGGATGGTTTTCCAATTGTAGCGTACATCATAATCCCCTGGACAGCTTGTTAAAAGACTGATTGCTGAGACCCATCCCCAGAGTTTCTGATTCAGTAGGTCTGGGCTGTGCTCTGAGAATCTGCGTTTCTAACAAGTTCCCAGAGATAGATGACACATATGTTGCTGGTCCTGGGACTACCCTTTGAGGACTACTGGTCTCAAAAGTATTAAGAACAACTCATCTAAGTAAATATGTGTAAAATAACCAGCTCATAGCAGTGTGTTTCCCCTGGGGAAGATTTTCTAGAGACAAAGCCTTTGCTTGGTAAATAATCAGAAGTTTAAGTTCTTAAAGGTGGGAATCCTCATGGCCAACTTATTTCTAGGGTATAGGTCAGGCCATAGTAAAAAACAACAAAACAAAACAATAAAAGGATATGATTCAGGGAGGCCTTAGTTTGAAGGCTAAGGAGGATTTTGAAAAGTGATCCAGACTTTGAAGCCAGGACTTGAGATATAATGTAAGGAGTAATAAGGCTGCTGGAGTATAGGTCACAGGGCATCTACCAGAAAGTCTCCATACCATGGAATATTTTGGTATGTCATGGTCAAGAGCATATTCTTAAGGATTAGTGGACCAAGGTTCAGGTCTTGGCTCTGGCCTTTCCTAACTGTTGTTCTGTATGCAAGTTATCCAACATTTCCCAGCTTGGTTTCCTTATCTAAAAATAGGGATGATAATACACAACTATATAAGTCAGGATAGGTAATGTGCTATAACAAATAACCCCAAAATATCAGTGGCTTGACACAAAAAGTAGATTTCTTGCTGACACAAATTTCAGTGTAACCCTTTCTGATTGGGAAGATCCTTAAGGCAACTTTCTCCTACCAGTGACTCAAAGGCACAGGCTGATTTCATCTTATGATTCCACCATCCTTGTGTCTTCAAGGTTGTCCTGATGTCATCCCAACAGCCAATGAGGAGGGGGCAGGTGAAAGAAAGAGAAAACTTGGAGCACTGCACAGTAATATTTAGCCCCCAAAGCCAGCAGATACTCATCACTCTCATTAAAATCCCAGTGGTAAGAACTAGTCACATGGCCACACCTAGATGCAAAAGGGACTAGAAATATGGTCCTGAATAGGCAGCAACTTACCCACACGAATCTACACTCTGCAATGGGAGCATGAGTATTCTTGCCCACCAGTCACCTCTGCCACATTAGCTCTCAGCATTGTTTAAATATTAAAATAAGCTATTAAAGTGCTTAGGATACAGTGATGATGGCCATTATCCTGACTTGCTGGTTTTTTAATGGCCAGTGTCTATGGCCAGGCATGGGAGCATTAAAAGACAGGCCAGAAATTTTTAAGACTGTAAGAAATAATTTTAACCCCAAGAATATTCACCAGTTCCCTTTGAAGAAAATTGGGTTATCAAAGCCTAAACCCATTCTTTTAGCTTATTATAATTATTTCTAAACATTCTTGTAGTAGACAGAGCAGCATAACAGCCCTCATGTACCTGCCATCTAGCTTCAACAATTATCAACACTTTTCATCTATACCCACCACTTTTATTTGAATGAAAATTTCTGTTATTGTATTATTTTACCTCTACGTGCTTCAGTATTATCACTAATGAATAATGCCTTACACCAAACAAAATTTATATTAATTCTTTAGCTACATCTCATACTCAGACTGTGAACTTATTTTCCTTATTACATCAAAAACATCCTTTCAGAATTGGCCACCTGGAGTTGGAATTCAAATAAGTTCCTCACATTGCATTTGGTTGATATGACTACTGAATTTCTTTAAATGGAAAACATTTTCACCTACCACCCAGTTTTTATTTTAATGCCATTTATTTGTTGAAGAAAATGAAGCATTTGTCCCAAAGAAATTCCTATATTAGGGATTTGGATGACAGCATCCATGTTATGTCATTTAACACAAAACTTCATGCCCTGTATTTCATGCAAACCAGTTGATAGATTCTAAAGGTTTCATTAGATTTAAGTTGAATTCTTTTGTAGAGAATACTACTAGGTGGTTGTCCTGCGTCCTTCCTAGAAGATCACTTCAGAAAGTGCATACAGACTGATTGATCCCTTTGGTGATATAAAGACTAATCACTGGGTTCAACTAATGTTAGCCTAATCTTCCTGTAACAAGTTTCTCATCAATCTGTCATTTAATGGTTTTAGGAGCCATTCATGATCAATGCCTAGAACCATTCATTGATGTTGATTTTATGACAGTGTCTTCAGTTAACAGTTGGAATTATTTCATAAAGAGCTGTTTATTAACTTTTTATTTTTAAAGCACCATTCAAACAGCTATCAGTTTTCAGAAACATGAATTGGTGCTCTAAAAATCTTCAGTAGTCATGGTGAATTTTCTTTTTGCATCGTTATGAATTCATAGATATTTATGTAACTGATGTGTTTTAATCCGTTTTGAGTATTACTATTCTGATGCTAAAATTCTCCCACTGTTGGCCGGTGTGAGGCCCATCAAGATGGCACCTATGTCTGTTTGTATGACTCTAGTTGTTTGATAGATTCCTTGTTTTCTAACATAACCTAATGTCCCCAGGCTGCTCTTGAACATCTTCTATCCCAGACCTGGAATGAATCACTTCTCTGAGGTAACCTGGTACCTTTTAGTAAAAAATTATATTTAAGAGGTATGATGTAGATTCTAGGGGTGTACATTTCTACTGGTTTGGCATTACTTCCAGGGATTTTCTGTGGTCAGAACTAGAAAATCTGCATACATGTGTATTACATATAGACATTTTTAATACATATGTTAGAAAGAGTAAAAGAAATCATGGGTACAAATACATGTCAGTATTCTTATTCAAAATTAAAAATACAGGGTTTTTACTTAAGTGTTTGTTTAAATTTTATCTTTGACCCTCCTTTTTTTATGCTGATAATCTTAATTCCTAATAACAACTTAATTACTTATTTGCTTTATCCTATTGTATAATGATAGACATATAATCCATACAAATAATTTCAACTAATAATTTCATACTAATATTGCTACAAAAATCAAGCTTCCTAAAAGCAGTCTAAAATTTTTGTAGTGATTTTTATCTTTGGAATATAATCCAGTAAGGATATCCAATCAATATACTGTACTACAAAATAACTTGAAACATTTTTCTCTGTGTGCTTATCAACTTAGATTAATTTGTTTCTGTTTGTTTTAGATTTTAAGGACTGCTTTTTCTTTAATACAAATGTTCTAAAACATCTATAGTTACATGGTTCAAAAATCAAACAAACATGGTTCAGAATCAAAATTCTAAACTTTAGAAATTAGACATTCAGAGAGTCTAAATTTCCAACACTTTCCTCCTACAGCCTATTTCTGCACTTTCTATACAATACTTTTCATTAGTTTTTGGCTTATCCTACACATTGTATCTTTTTGATAATATAAGCAAATGCCTATAAATAACTATATATTTCTATATATAGAAATATATATATTTCTCCTGCTTATACAACAACAAATCCTGGTGTCCCTAATCCTCATGACACTGGGTGATTGTCCACGATCCTTCCCCTGTTGCCTTTCTCCTCAGATAAGCAGTAGCACTAAGCAAGTGCATTCAGCATCATATTAAACACTGTGAGCAGACTTTTCCCCACACAGGTATAATTAAGGGGCCACTGCTGATGGACCCTCATGTGTGAAAGCTTCCATGTAGCCTCAGAATCAAATGCGGCACTGGCCTTGTGTCACATGCAATTTATCATTAGGGGTTCTTATTAGGAAGCAGACCCACAAAGTTATAGCTAAATTTTGAAAAATATACTGGACATTTTGGTTGATCATTCTGGCAGCTTTCGTATGGCCAATCATAAGAAAAATTATTTCTTTCATTAATTAATTGTAGAAACATGAAAAAAGATAGCTTTTTCATGAAGCATTAAACAAATTTAGGGAAAGATACCTCTGAGTCCCAGTCACACAAAAATGATACCAAATAGCATAAAGCGTGAGAACAGAGGGGTCTATTTTTTTTTTTTTTTTTGCGGTACGCGGGCCTCTCACCGTTGTGGCCTCTCCCGTTGCGGAGCACAGGCTCCGGATGCGCAGGCTCAGCAGCCATGGCTCACGGGCCCAGCCGCTCCGCGGCATGTGGGATCTTCCCGGACCGGGGCACGAACCCACGTCCCCTGCATCGGCAGGCGGACTCTCAACCACTGCAACAGCAGGGAAGCCCAAGGGGTCTATTTTTTAATGTGATCTCCTGCCTCTTCCCTAGCTCCATTTTTTAAGTATTATCAATTCATAATAAATTCATTGGTAAGAAATATCATCAGTGGCTTTATTCACTGACCATTATATACATGTACAACCAATTCATTTTCAGAAACACACATTGAACCTATATCTGCACCATTCACTATATTAAGCACTGAGAACAGAGAGATGAGTGATATCTGGTCCTCATTCTTGTCCTTGGAAATAAAGAATAGCATAAATAAATAATTTCAAAATAGTGTGAAAATGTTACAAGAATGATCTTGGTTCATGCCATGTATTGGTGGAGAAGGTATTGACAGTGGACTGGAAGCAGTTCAGGTCTAAGTCATGACCGTAGCAGAGGGGCCTGGAGGGTCAGGTATGTGTGGGTATAGGAGGCCCCAGCATCCATGAATTCTACTAACATGGGGCGTCTACTCTATGCCAGGAATTGTAACTGGATTATTTGAGGAGCCACAAGGAGGTTGGAGGGCTGGATAAGTGCATGTTGCTTATGACAGTGAGATATAATGTTTAAGCTACACTCCGGAGCAGGAGTAAGCAAACTGTGGCAGGCAGGCCAATTCCCACTACCACTTGTTTATGAAAATAAAGTTCTCTTGGAACATGGACAAACCCATTTGTTTACGTACTGTCTATAGTTATGTTCTTGCTACAGTGGCGAAGTTCAGTTTGGTTTGAAAAGCCTCAGTATTTGCTCTCTTGCCCTTTACAGAGGTCTGTCAACCCCTACCCTGGAGGCAGTCAGATGTCCTTGTGAGGAACGCACAGGACAAGCAAGATCAGTGAGCGCTCAGAAAGGACACACTGCTGAGCTGCCGACAGCAGCGGCTTGGCTTGTTACCCAAGTGAACGTGGAAAGTAGGTTTTTCTTTATGAACTTGGAGTCACTTTTAACTTCTTTCTTTTTCTCATTCCACACCCCCGATGTATTCGGAGATTTTTCTGTCTTTCCCTCACAACACTGGATATGTGGAATCCTTCCACATCTCACTCTCCCCATCCAAGCCACCATCACCTCTTGCCTGGATAACTACAGCAGTGTTCTCGCCTACCTTTCTGCTACTATCTTTGGGCTCCTACATTCTACTCTCATCACATCAGCCAGCATGCTCTTTTAACAATAGAAAGCCAGATGGTGTTGTTCCTCAGTCCAAACCCCATCCTCCAATGGCTCACTCAGTGGGGGAAAAAAAAAAAAAAACATCCTTGTCACACCGTCTCTTACCCCTCTGATCTCATCTCCTGTCATCCTCCCCGCAGCTCACTCTGCTCCAGACACAAGGGCCTTCTTGCTGTTCTGCCAACACTAGAAACTTACTTCCGCCCAGAGCCTTTGCACTTACTGCTTTTTCTACCTGGAGTGCCCTTCCCCCTAACATTTATATGGCTCAGTTCTCCAAACTTTTGCTCAAATACCACCTTCTCAATAAAGTCTTTCCTAACCTTAAATTTGCAGCCCTACCTCACCATCCCAGCATTCCCTATCTTCATATCCTGTTTAATATGTCCCCATAACACTTATTGCTCTCAAATACACATTAAATTTGCATATTTTATTTTCTTTTACCTTCCTCTAAAATAAAAGCTAAATGAAGGCAGGAATTTCTTTTTCTGAAGTTTGTACTTGTTCATTATTGCATCGTCAACAATAAAAACAGCACCTGGCACAGAGTAGGCACTCAAGAAACATTTTATGACTGAATCAATTAAATTAATCCCTTGTTATTTTTCATACTGGGTATTAATAGTAGATTTAACAGTATTCTATATACGTGGCAGTCTAAATTTTTTTAGAGATACTAATAGATGCTAATCACCACGCATAAATAAGTTATAGATGAACAAGGTTTAAAACCTAGTGAACTGGAATTTTGTACCTTTGGGATGATGCATAGGGCTTGGTTCATTTCTAACTTACTAGTAATGTGTCAGAGAACACAGTTTGTATGACTTTGGTCCTTTTAAATTCATTGAAATTTGCTTTATGGCCTAACACATTGTCTAATCTGAATAATTCACCATGTGCGTTAGAAAAGAACATGTATTCAGTGTTTATTGATTGGAGTGTTTCATAAATGTCAGTTAGGTCAAGTTGGTAGTTAGCATTGTTCAGTCTTCTACATCCTTGCTGACTTCCTATCTAGTGTGTGTGTCAATTTTTGAGGGTGGGATATAAAAGTCTCTTGTTATTATTGCTCAAATGTCTATTTCTCCTTTCACTTCTGTTAGTTTTTGCATTACATACTCAGGGGCACTCTCATTATTTTCTTGAAGCATTGACCCTTTTATCACTAGGAAATATTTCTCTTTAGTAATCTAGTCTCTAGTAATATATCTATCTTAAAGTCAGTTTTGTCTGATAGTAATGTAGTCATTCCAGATCCTTGATGATTACTGTTTGCATGGTGTATTTTTTCCATCCTTTTACTTCCAATTTAATTGAATATGAATCTACAGTGTGTTTTTTGTAGAGAGCACAGAATTGAATCTTATTTTCTTTGTTTTCAGTCTGACAGTGTTTACATTTGGTTTGTGTGCTTAGTCCGCTCACATTTTATGTAATGACTGGTATGGCTGGATTTATGTCTGCCATTTTGCTATTTATTATCAAACTGGATGCAGCTTCAAGTAAACATTCTTTGGACTCCCACTTTCTTTATCTGAAAGTTAACTTTTCTAACCAGTGCTTCTCAGTTTGTTTTCAATCATCATCAATTTCCAGGGCTCTGAATGGTTGATTCGGATAATTTTCCATAGTTTTATAGTTGCTTTTTGAGGAAAAAATATGGTACCCTCTTCACTCTACCATGATGGAAATCTCTAATTATGAGGCTTTTGCAAAAGTTCAGGAAAAAACCAGACAGCCTGAACTAGAGGTGAATATTGACAAAGATTATAGAATGGATTTAATAAATATTTAAAAGGTAAAGTGGACAAAACTTGAAGAATAATTGCATTTGAGAAGAATGAATTCCAGGTCAATAGAATATAAAAGTTAAAATCATAGGTTTAAATCCTAAGTCTGGCACTTTGGGCTCAGTGGTCTTTCGAAGCCTTATTTTCCTCATATGAAAAACAGTGCTGGTAATCATTCTGCTGTGAGGACTTAATACAACAATGCATATAAGATTGTTTGCACAGTACCTGACATCTTGAAACTTCTTAAAAATTGTAGCTATGACTTTAACCACTATTAGGTCATCTTCTGCTCCTATCAGATTTTTATTAAACGCTGTTGAAAACTCATCAGAGCCACTTGGAACATGCTCCACAAGACTCTGTAAGAAATTAGGGTACTTCTGGGACTTCCCTGGTTGGTGCAGTAGTTAAGAATCCAACTGCCAATGCAGGGGACACAGGTTCGAGCCCTGGTCCGGGAAGATTCCACATGCTGCAGAGCAACTAAGCCCATGCGCCACAACAACTGAGCCTGCACTCTAGGGCCCGCGAGCCACAACTACTGAGCCTGTGTGCCACAACTACTGAGGCCTGCGTGCCTAGAGCCAGTGCTCTGCAACACGAGAAGCCACCACAATGAGAAGCCTCTGCACTGCAACGAAGAGTAGCCCCCGCTCGCCACAACTAAAGAAAGCCCGTGCACAGCAACAAAGACCCAACGCAGCCAAAAATTAATTAATTAACTTTAAAAAAGAAGAAATTAGGTTACTTCTAATCCTCACTAATCACCAATAAGATAAATTTAACCAACACTTAAAACAATTAAGAAACATACTATTTCCTATACCAAAAGTTCTATATGTAACGGTATAACTGTCACATTAGAAAGTAATATGATATTTTTTAAGAGATGCTGTCAATTACCTTTAAAATAGCTGTCAAACTTTTCTCCCTATTTAATATATTCTGAAGGGGTTTTAAAAATAACATTTATTTCCCTTCCAATTTTCCTCATTCCTTCAGCAAACACTGATTATTTTCCCTAGTGTCCTGAATAGAGATTGAAATCAATGTGGATTTAGGGTTTATTATTTGATTAGTTCACCTGAATAATTAATGATATGAGCTCAACTCTTAAAATAGTTTGAAAAAAGATTTGCTGTCACATATCATGCAAAGGGAGACTAAAAATGCAAGCTTTCATTTCTATACATTAATATTAACTACTAACTCATGCCCTAGACCTTATTTCAGTAGAAAAATCAAATGAATTCTAAAATACATCATGATGGTGTTTTTATTTATTTTTAGTTATTTATAATTTATACTTCCCATCTTTCCAAAATATATTTGAAATTCCTTTTAGTAAACACACAAGAACATAAAAGATAAAGGCAAAAAGAGATCAGGAAAGAGATAGCAAAAGGGGTAGAGATGATACTACTCAGAATCTGAGGTCAGAAGGTCACTAAGATTTAGCATGTCGTTTAGCTCTGATCTTGCTGGCAGCCAAGATAAAAACTGCAATAATGGATCACATATTCTCATGTCTGATGAAAGGAAATGTAATAGTTCTTCAGCTGACAGAAACTTTCCTTACACTAAATCTTGAAGGAGTTCAATTTGACATTACCTATACAAGACATATTGTGTAACATATAAAACAAAGTTTTCCTTAGCAGTTTGAAACAGATGAAAACATGTTTTTTACATAGCCATTTCTCAATGATTGCTTAATTGAAAACCAAGGAAACAATATTAAATATTAGTCCAGAGAATGCTTTTAATAATAACATCAACAGTCATTTAAATTTCCGCATCTAACAGACTCTGCAGACCAATCTCATTTGATTTTTTTCTATAGCAACATTCCTGTAACTCTCCTCTGTAACTTCTTACAGACTACTGCATCCAGATTCCCTCCTTCTCTGATCACTCCTGCCCTGGTGTACCCGCAATGTTCTATCCTTGGCTTTTTCTTACTCAACATGTTCATTCTAAGCAATTTCATTAACACCCATGGCAACTACATACCGATGACTCAAACATCCAAATGACCATCCCAGGACTCTTAGGTCCAGTCCTTCACATCAATTCCTATATGTTTGATAGATATCTAAAATTTATTAGGTCCCTATCAAAACCTGTTTTCCCAAATGAAGCAACTGACAAAGGATTAATTTCCAAAATTTACAAGCAGCTCATGCAGCTCAATAACAAAAAAACAAACAACCCAATCCAAAAATGGGCAGAAGACCAAAATAGACATTTCTCCAAAGAAGATATACAGACTGCCAACAAACACATGAAAGAATGCTCAACAACATTAATCATTAGGGAAATGCAAATCAAAACTACAATGAGATATCATCTCACACCGGTCAGAATGGCCATCATCAAAAAATCTACAAACAATAAATGCTGGAGAGGGTGTGGAGAAAAGGGAACACTCCTGCACTGCTGGTGGGAATGTGAATTGGTACAGCCACTATGGCGATCAGTATGGAGGTTCCTTGAAAAACTACAAATAGAACTACCATATGACCCAGCAATCCCACTACTGGGCATATACCCTGAGAAAACCATAATTCAAAAAGAGTCATGTACCAAAACGTTCATTGCAGCTCTATTTACAATAGCCCGGAGATGGAAACAACCTAAGAGCCCATCATCGGATGAATGGATAAAAAAGACGTGGCGCATATATACAATGGAATATTACTCAACCATAAAAAGAAACGAAATCGAGCTATTTGTAATGAGGTGGATAGACCCAGAGACTGTCATACAGAGTGAAGTAAGTCAGAAAGAGAAAGACAAATACCGTATGCTAACACATATATATGGAATTTAAGGGAAAAAAATGTCATGAAGAGCCTAGGGGTAAGACAGGAATAAAGACACAGACCTACTGGAGAACGGACTTGAGGATATGGGGAGGGGGAAGGGTGAGCTGTGACAAAGCGAGAGAGAGGCATGGACATAGATGCACTTCCAAACGTAAGGTAGATAGCTAGTGGAAAGCAGTCGCATAGCACAGGGAGATCAGCTCGGTGCTTTGTGACCACCTGGAGGGGTGGGATAGGGAGGGTGGGAGGGAAGGAGACGCAAGAGGGAAGAGATATGGGAACATATGTATATGTATAACTGATTCACTTTGTTATAAAGCAGAAACTAACACACCATTGTAAAGCAATTTTACCCCAATAAAGATGTTTAAAAAAAAAAAAGATACAGACAAGAAAAAACAAACAAACAAACCAAAAAAACCTGTTTTCCTTTTGTATTCTCTATCTTGAAAATCCACACCATTACCCAAACTTTACCAGCTCCTTCTCAATTCTACCTCCTTATGTTTCTATATCTATCCAATCTTTCTCATCCTTACTGTGACTGTCTTATTTCAAGCTCTTATTACCCTTCACCTTTTTATCTGTGTACAAGTCTGCCTTGTCAGCAGTGAGTTCTTTGAAGACAGGGGTCTGATTCACCTTTGACCCCAGCACCAAGTACAGATGGAACCCAGAATACTATTGGTTAAGTAAATATATATTTGCTGAATGAATAACGAAATAATCACATGAGAAGGAAATGAAAGTACTGTTATGTTCTTCACATAATATTTCATCAAATCTAAGAGGCTCAATTGTAAGATCCATTATTATTTTATGAGCAATTAAACCAAAAGGGAAAATATTATAAGATAAAATTGATTGTGAAACACATTCTAGTTTCAGATATGGGAAAATATGAACAAAACCAAATGTGTCTTATAACTAATGAAGAATGATATATGTTATCTAAGTTAAATTATATCACTTTACAGTGATCTCAGAACAAAACAAAACAAAAAACCAATGAGCTTTAAAGCCTCACAATAACTAGCTGATAGCACAAACCCCTGAGAACCTCTTTCTCTGGTTACTTTGTACAGCCCTGTTTAGCCCAGTTTGGATCATAATGGTGTCATACACTTTGTGTTGTTAATTAAAGCAAGACTCACACACTCCAGGTGTTGTTTCTTCTTTCACCTTCTCCTGGTTCTATTGTGCCTATCACCAAGCCCAAAAGGAGTCTGTCTGAATCTGCCTGGGCTGCCATAACAAAATACCATAGACTTGATGGGTGGTTAAAACAACAGAAATCTATTTTCTCACAGGCCTTGAGGATAGAATGTGAGATCAGGTGCCAGCATGGTCAGGTTCTGGGGAGAGCTCTCTTCCCAGTTTGCAGATGGCTACCTTCTCACTGTGTTTTCACATGTCTGGGAGAAAAAATCTCTGTTTTCCCTTCGTCTTCTTATAAGGACACTAATCCCTTCATTGGTGCCCCACTCTCATGACTTAATCGAAACCTAATTATCTCTTAAAGACCATACCTCCAAATACTATCACACTGGGGGTTAGGGCTTCAACATATGAATTTTGAGGAGACATAAATATGCAGTCCATAACAGGGTCCACGTGAAGAGCCTGAATCAATTTCTGCTCCTACCTGGGCTTCCACTCATTTTAAAAACCTTAACTACAGGAGTCAGAGAAAATCATCGCCTTTCCTTGGTCCAGAGAAGACAGCCATCAACCTATTGCCTATCCTCCTTATAAGGATTGTGATTTGAGGCCACACATACATGGAGTGATTCCAAAACCGATGCTTCCAAAACTTTGCTCAGTTATCCTCAGATTCTCCCAGAAGAGGTTGTTAAATGGCAGCTGTTTCTAGAGGCACACCAGGAAAATCAATACAATTGAGGTGGGAGTGGAAGAGTAAGTCATTCATTCACTCAATGTTGATAGCACACTTACTATATGCCAGGTATTGTGTCATAGCCTTTGTCCACATATCAAAGTGGGTTTAAGTGGTATACTACTCTAGAAACATCACTTTAAATATCAGAATTCCCTCTTGAGCATTTGAAACATCTTGGAAATTTAACTCCATTTTATCATTATTCTAGAAATCCAAACTTCCAGTTACACTTGTGCTTTAGGGAAGCAGCAAAATGGGGAGGCATTTCTAATAGTTTCTGCTCTAAAATCTCAAAAGAAAAGACTGTCATGTGATTCCTCCCCACCACACCCACTTAACACCAGAGTCAAGTAGGAAAATAAAAGAGCCTTTTCCGGCTTCATATCTACCCTAGAGCTGTAATTTTATGGCTCACTTTCCTGTTAAAGTAACAGCTAAGGTAATAGCCCTTTTTTTTGGGCCTGGCTTTATCTACATAAAGATATTGAAGGAAAAAAGATGAAGAATAGCATGATCCCAGACTTGTGCCAGCTATGCCTAGTTTTGCACTTTTTTCCTTTGGAAAAATTAATTCTCTGTTTTTGGTAACTGTGGGCTCTTCTATGTACTTGTTCTTCTTCTATGTACAATACTTCCTCGGATCATTAACTCACCCACTCCAATGGTACAGAAGACGGTGGTGATGATGATGAGGATGATAGGAGAGAATTTTATACTGGTTAACGTGTTACAGGCTTCAGGCTAACTTTATTTCCAACAGTAGACTCATCAAGCAGAACTCTTACTAAGTTATTCTGAGATTAAGAAAATTGAAGTTCATAGACATAAGTAATTTATCTAGGGCTAACTAGCTGGGAAGTGGCAGGGCTGGGATGTGAAGCAAGGTCTGCTCATTCCAGAGCCAAAGTATATAACTATGGTAGGTTTAGACAGCTTTGGGATTTACCATCAGAAGGAACTAGGCCTAGCTCCAACAGTTCCTAGTCGTGTGATCTTAGGCAACTTGCAGAACTTTTAAAACTGAGTGTCTTTGTTTGTAGAAATTAGGATAACATTTCCTCTTAAGGTTTGTTGCAACTATTTGTAAGTATAATAAAAATTTTTTTAAAAAACATGGCCTTAATGCAGTTACTGTTTCTTTCCTTTTAGAATTGACCTGTTGACGATTTCTGGTGCTACTTACAGTAAATTACTGCTCTAACATTTAAAATTAAGATTTTAAAATTAATAGACCCTTTATTTTACTGAAGAGTTTTAGATTTATAGAAAAATGGAACAGTTCGTTTTGTCCTTTGCAGAATGTCATAGAGTTGGACTCATACAGTATGTAGACTTTCAGATTGGCTTCTTTCACTTAGCAAGACTCATTTAAGTTTCTTTCATGTATTTTCATGGCTTGATAACTCATTTCTTTTTCTATTAGTGAATAATACTCCACTGTATGTTTGTATGTGCCACAATTTTTCCATTTACCTTGGGTAATTCTAACTTGAGCAATTATGAATGTCTGCTATAAACATTTGAGCATAGGTTTTTATGTGGACATAAGTTTTGAAATTAAATGGGTAAATACCTAGGAACATGATTGCTGGGTCATACAGTTAAGACTATGTCTAGCTTTGTAAGAAAATGCCAAACTGTCTTTCAGTATGGCTGTACCATTTTTCATTCCCAGCATCAATGACTGAGAGTTCCCAATGCTCCGCATCCTTGCCAGCACTTGCTAATGTGAATTGTTTGGATTTTAGCTATTCTAACAGGTGTGTGTTGTTATCCTTGTTTTAATTTGCAATTCCCTTATGACATATGATACTAAGCTTCCTTTCATATACTTATTTGCCATTTGTAGATATTTTTTCATGAGGTGTCTGTTCAGCTTTTTGCCCATTGTATAATTAGGTTGTTCATTTTCTTAATGTTGAGTTTTAAAATTTCTTTGTATATTTTGGATACAAGTCCTTTAGTATGTGTTTCGCAAATATGTTCTACTAGTCTGTGGCTGATCTTTTCAATCTCTTCACAATGTCTTTTTTGGTCAATTTTATTTAATTTTATTTTTTGTTATATAAGTTTCAGGTGTACAGCATTATAATTCAGCATTGGTATAAACTACAAAATGATCACCAGTGTCTTCACAGTGTATTTTGCACCCAGTGTCCAACTTAACTTTTTTCTTTCATGGATCATGTTTTTGGTGATGTATCTAAAAACTAATTGCCAAACCCAAGGTCACCTAGATTTTTCCCTATTTCATCTTCTAGAAGTTTTATAGTTTTGTATTTTACATTCAGGTCTATGATCCATTTTGCATTGATTTTAGTGAAAGGTATAAGGTATATGCCCAGATTTATTTTTCAGATAATATCCAATTGTTCCTACAACATTTGTTGAAAAGATCCCATTTACCTGTGTCTTTTAGACTTTTTTTTTCAGTTCAAATTGCTTAAGTCTACACTGATTGAGTTCTCTTTAGCAGTTTTGCACATACTTTTACTACTGGGGGGGCCGCGTATTCTAATCAACACAAAGAGTGGGTTCCAATTTGGACCTAAATGATTGGTGGTGTTTTCTTGTTTGTGACCTACAAGATAATGCTTATAATTGCTGCAAAAATAAAATTGAATAAGAAATTGAAAATAATCTCCAAGGAAGGTCCAAGCCTCAAGGTCTTTTAAAAAAATTGCATTAGATAATTGCTTGTCAACTACTTGCCTGAAGTGTGTTCTTTCCAGCTCAAGAAAAAATAGGCTAGCTCTTTCATCTCATTCTCCACATTACCTATCAGCATATCTTTTGACAACATTCTGACTAGGTAGTAGAATTCAGTCTTGTCCAGTGGATGTTTTAGTCATTTCTGGCCCTTCTTTTCAGGCTGCTTCCACAACTCTTCCCTTCTTTCTGTTAAACATAAATTTATCAAGTGAGCCAAACGCTTTTCATACCTTCTTATTATAATCTACCAATAAGAAAAGTTGCTGAAAGATGTCACCTACAGAAAAAAAAAATGTTTGCACATTTTACAGAGTGCTACTCAATATTCAATTGCTTGGAGAATGTCAAGACGAGTTAAATAGATAAACTTAGGAGATAACTTACACCGCCATCTCCTCCTGAGCCTGCTTCTTCTGAGGTTGCCTTTTGGGGAAGGTGATACAATTGTAACAAGAAATCAGGCTGCATTCAGCTTTATATAATGAAAACCATAAAAGTGTTTTAACCAGGGAAGGGGTTTATCTTCTCATATAACAAGAGACCTGGGTTTGGCAATTCAGCGCTGGTACCCATGTTCAAGTACGCAGTCTCTCTCAAACTTCCTGTTTTGTTACTCCTGATGTGTGGTCACAAAAAAACCTCTGCCTGTCTGGCCATTGCAGCTCAATTGTGGGCAGAAAAATAAATGTGGTAGATTTATCAAGCTAACAAAATCTTCTCAGAAGTCCTGATAGTCTCCCACTTAATATCTCATTAGGCAGATTTATGACACGTGGCCACTTGTAACTACAGGAAATAAAGTAAAAATTTTATTTTTAACTGTGTGGATTGCTGCCTTATTATCTTCTTTTAATAATGAAGAAGGGGACAAAAGACAAGGGTTGGCGACTTATACTGTTTGTGATGTAATTTATGCCTCTGCTCAACTACTTTGAAGCTTAATGGCACATAAGTTGAGCAACCAACTTTAAAGAAAACCTGAAACCACAATCAGATTTTAGTTATAATTTACATGTTATAAGGTATGTAGATCCGTAACTATTTCAATGATGAAAAAGATGACTAAATCTGATTTCCCCATAGCCCAATGTTTTTAATCAGACCATGTCATAAAATGCTTTCTATTGATATATTCTAAGGTAGGCCTGAATTATTACATTTGAATTGGTTCCCAGCCTTACAACTCTTACCCATTTCAAGTTCATCCTCCAAATACCTGACTGTGCCGAACTTATGTTCAACACTTTTCGATGTCTCCTCCTTCAGAAAACACAGCCGTAGCTTATTCACTAGATGAGCCCAGGCTCTCCTTAACACTCGAGGCTGAATTCTTGCCTCCTCTTCCCTCATATCTGACATTCACAGAAAAATTTAAAAACAGTCCTACTTTATGGGATTTTTACTGAAATTAAGCAAGGTGCACAGCCCAATGTCTGGCACACAGTGCAACAAAGAGCCATTCTTTCCAGCCTCTTCTCACTTGATGTTCTTGTGACTAGATTTCCCTTTCCTATTCTCTTCCCTTCACCAGGCTAACTCCCTTTCATTAAATTGTAACAAACAAAACTAAGAGGAAAGAAAAGCACCTCACCTGAGATATCACCCGTTCAAAGATGTCCTTCCTGGCTTTCTTCTGTGCACTCATAAGATTGTGTGACTAAATCTATTAAAGAATCCAGCTCCTCCCACTGAAATTATCTGTATGGATGTTTGTACAGCAACAGGGCTAGCCTGTTGCTTGTGCTTCTATGAACAACTGTATTGTCAGTGTTTCCAGGATCACTAGGATACAGTAGGCGCCACATAAATGTTTGACAAAACTAATACATCAGACAGGTGTCCCTTGGTATCCATGGGAAATTGCTTCCAGAAACCCCCCGGATAAGAGTTCCCATGGTACTCAAGTCCCTTAGATAAAATGGCCTAGAACAATCAGCCCTTGGATTCCATGGGTTCAGAAGGCTGACTGTACACACGTGCCCTTTAGTTACAGAAAAGGCAACATTGTTTCAAAACAATATATCAAAACTATTTTCTCTATTAATCATCTAAATTCATATAGAAATTAACTTTACCAATGAAGCAAGTTTTATCTCTTATAACTGCTGAAGAAATTGCAAAGCAAGAAAAACCAATCATTTAGAACTTCTCAGAAAAAGCATAACATAGAATAATCTGGGGGTGAAATAACACTGGGAAGTAAATGTTTAAAAAAACGTCCAGCTTGAAAATGAAATAGTTTTCCTTTTCTTCTTGTTTTTTAAATTTGCCCTCGTGGTTCTAGAAAACAGTCAATGCCTAATTAGAGAGTTCTTATTTTGAGTTCCTGTCAAGAGCAAATGAAGTTTACCAGACTTGTATGTAGTATTTATTACACTCCTATAATATGACTATATAATCTTTATTATCCTTCTACAAAATCTATTTTAATATACTGTATACAGGGTTGGCTGACGATGCCCCTAATTCTCTTCAAATCTCAAAATTGAGAGATACCCTATGCGTCCCTCCTCCCCAACACACATTCAGAAAATATGGAAAGAGAGGCCAAAAACAAGTCACTTGCCCAAGATCATACAGCTCGAATGTCAGTGATGGGACTAGAATTACGAAACATGATGCAAAGTATTCTTCTCTGATAGCAACTATATTGCAAACCACACTGTGGTGGCTTTATTCTGTGTCAGTTTATGTGAGCTGGAACTACACTTCCCACAATCCCATTCCTTGACTATTTTCTCGTTAGATTTGGCCCAAAAAGAAGTGTGTGAGAGATTTGGAAGGCAGAAGCAAAGCAGTCGCCGTTAAACTTTGAAAGTCACCACGATTAGATGTGTGGAATAGGAAAGTAAAGCGGCATGCAGATTCCAACTTGTCCTCAGTGGTCCTCACTCCACGTCCAGCTCTCCCTCCCATCTGCTGATGCTGCTGACCGGTAGTGACCCCAGACACAGAAAAACAGCCTTCCATGGTCCTCTCTACCAGGGCTACCTTGTGATCCCACTCTAGTAACTGGACGTCCCCAGGTTTAGAAGGCTTGTTAGTGACTTTTCTCTGATTCTCTAACTCCTCCTTGCAGACTTTCCCTCCCCAGTGACTCCTACACCTGCGGGAGCTAGTATGCCATAATAAATTCCTCATTCCATGATGCTCATAGTATTTCTGTTTCCCTGAATGAATTCTGACTGACACACCCGATTAACACATTATTTGGTGTATCTTACACATCTTTTTTTTTTTTTTTGAGGAACAAAAATGTTTACTAAGCTGACATTCAGCAGATATTAACAACAAAAGAAGCTGTATGGCATACATTACCATATAAATTTATATATACAGATCAAGCCTTAATCTTACAGTGAAAACTTAATACAAGATGGTTTTGTTTCCCAAAGAATATCGATAATTAAAGCACACAAAGATTAGACCTATTATTACACAAGCAAGTATACATATTAAAATAGCTAAGCTCTGCAATAGAGAATTCCCTTAAACCTGGTATTTTCCAACCTTATTTGTAGACAGAAACTACTTTTTTTTTCAAGTGTAGGGGATGGCTTATACCTAGTAGTATTCAACAAACTGATGAACCACAGTTTGCCAATTTAGGAAAAAGAGCATTTTTTTAAATATTAAAATTTTAAATTACAATTTAAGGAGGATATTTGTTCTGTCCCTTGGCATGAATAACAGAAAAGAATTCCACTGAATTTTAATTGTAAAAGTATCGTATCAATGCTAAGAAAGGCCTGGATGGCATTACCTAGTTCAAAACTTAAGCATGCTTTTGAACGGACTCAATGATTAATGACCCATTGGTTGGCTGAATAAATGAAAGAATGAATAAAGAGCATCTCTATCCCACAATTAGTACAGAACAGGACTACTGCTATTGAAAATGACTCTGGTTCTCCTACTTCTTTTTGCTTTTTTTTTTTTCCAGTACGCGGGCCTCTCACTGCTGAGGTCTCTCACTGCTGTGGCCTCTCCCGCTGTGGAGCACAGGCTCCGGACACACAGGCTCAGCGGCCATGGCTCACGGGCCCAGCCACTCCGCGGCATGTGGGATCCTCCCGGACCGGGGCACGAACCCGCGTCCCCTGCATCAGCAGGCGGACTCTCAACCACTGCGCCACCAGGGAAGCCCCCCTCCGACTTCTTTTTATTATGCACTGCCAACCCACATACAGCCCGGCTGTTTCTGAAAAATGTGGTATGAATACACCCTTCAAAATTTTTTCCACACTGACTGTAAATATAATCTAGGCATAAATCATCAAAAGTAAATAACAGTGAGCACTTTAATCCTTTATAATAAATCAGGGAAATGGGGAGTCTATGCCTGATGATGAAGTTTTAGTTTAGGTAGGTTTTAAGTTTAGTTTTAGTATAGGTCAAACCAGCGGTTTTCTGAAGAGGCTGCATTTTAGAAAACAGGTAGCATTTTGTTAAAGACTTGGAGTTCTACTATAGAGTAGAGATTTTTGCACGTATTTCTATCTCTCCTGTTATTAAGTGGTGCTGTTGTTTTACTTCAGCAAGTCAAATCAAATAAGAACAAGGTTTTTCTTTTTGTCTTTTGTTTGTTTGTTTGTTTTTTGAATGTCTACCATCCCAAGGAGCTGAGCTAGATGCTAAATAGGATAGAAAACTCAATCATACAAAACTCTGGCCCTTGAATTTCTTTTTAGTAGGGTAGTTAAGATAAATATATAAATAATTTTAATATAAGGTTGAATCTGTTAAACACCCCAGGTTAAGTGTAGGTTAAGTTCTGCCGAAGTTAGGAAGAAGAAGGGATTACCTCCAGATGGAAAGATCAGGGAAGCCTTCTTGGATTAGGTGGTATTTGAACCAAATCTTGAAGGGAAAGTCAGACGGGGAGTTGTGAAAGATAGTTTAACCAAACTAAGGTAGGCAAAAACCTGGAAGTAAGGTCACCAGATAAAATCCAGGATTCCTAGGTGAATTCAGATTTGAAATAAAGAAGAACAACAAATTTTGGTATCAGAATGCACCATGTACTATTTAGGACATACTTACACAAAAAAAATATTTGTTGTTTATCTGAAATTAAAATTTAACTGAGGCTTCTGTATTTCTATTTGTTAAATTGGCAACTCTACCTACAGAGGAAAACGCATGTGATGTACTGGGAAAGATGGTGGTTCAAGTGGTGTTATGGATTGAATTAAGTCCCCCCAAAATGATATGCTGAAGTCCTAGTCCCCAGTACCTCAGATGTGAGTTTATTTGGAAATAGGGTCTTTATAGGGGTAATCAAGTTAAAATAAGTTCATTAGGGTGGGTCCTTAATTCAAAATGTCCACATAAAAGGGGGAATTTTGGACATAGAGACAGACATGCATAGAGGGAAGATGGTGTGAAGATGGAGACAGAGATTGAAATTATGCTATCATAGGTCAAGGAATGTCCGGGGCCACCAGAAGCTGGAAGAGTCAAGTTAGGACACTTCCTTCATCCATGGGTTTCAGAGGGAGTGTGCCCTATTAACTCCTTGATTTCAGACCTCTAGCCTCCAGAACTGTGAAACATTAAATTTCTGTTGTTCTAAGCCACCTAGCGTGTGGTAGTTTGCTATGGAAGCCCCAGGAAACTAATAGAATTGGCTATAGCCAAAGTTAGATGCCAAAAGGAAAAGACTGGAATATTTTGATCTGAGGCAAGACTATAAAGGGCCTAGAATCCTCAGGAAAAGAGTTTAAACTCCCTCTGTTTCTTGTACATTCTAAAATGGAGAAAACTTACTGCTGGTTTCTATAGCCATGGCCATGAGGAAAGCTAAGCCATGGCCCAAGTATATCTTATTTTTCTAGAACATTTATTTTATTTTTATCTGAAAATAAAACAAAAAAGGGATATATTATGAAGTAAAATGCGAAATATGAACAAATTTTTAGGACAGAATAAGACTTGAAATAAATTTTAAGTTCTATTTCCTGCTTCAGTTTAGCCCCCTAAGTCCTCAGAAATAATATCTTATATTCCTTCTTTATTAAAAATACTTTAGTGAAAAAGTTTAAGAAGCAGGACTTAATTAGTGAAGAGCCACCGAAGTTTTATTTTTATTTTTTTGAAGTTCTTAAACAGAGGGCTTTATTTATTTTTTTAATTCTTTTATACAGCAGGTTCTTATTAGTTATCCATTTTATACATATTAGTGTATATATGTCAATCCCAATCTCCCAATTCATCCCACCACCACTTTCCCCGCTTTGTGTCCATACATTTGTTCTCTACATCTGTGTCTCTATTTCCCACAGAAGTTTTAGAACAGGTACTCAGAGAATATTTTAACTATAAGGCAAAACAATACAAAATAATATATCCCTGTACTCAAGGAATTTGCAGTCAAATTCTGTAAAGAAGACACAAGAATGAAACGTGAAGTTAAATAACTATTCAAAATAATAAAAGAAATATTAAAGAAATTCATTATAAATTAACCAAATAAATTTTTTCTTTATAGATATTCAGAAATATTATAGTGATCAAAGAAAGCATCATGATGAGATACATTTTTGGCATAGCCTAGAAAGATGGAACAGACCTGGAAAGCATGTGTAAAGTCATTTCATTATTACTTTGAATTAAGCTATATAAAATTCCACTCAATATTTTTTTTAAAAATCTGTGGGTGCTTCAGAATAAGAAAGTATTCAATCATGGGTTTATGTCATTTTGATAATTTTGAGAATGCACGCTTAACTAAAGATGATGTACAAAGTCAGTTCAGCGTATTCTTCAGCCTTCTTTTCAAATCATTCTTAGTTATGGGAAAAACACCCCTTACGAAACAGTTTTGGGAGAGTAACTATGGCAGGTTGCTAAGTTAGTATCTTTGCTGAGGGACTGAGGGTATTCTAGCTTATGTGTATGAAATCATCCAGTGTGCAAGGCACTGGAAAGGTGACACTTGAATGAATCCCTTTACTATCCCGAAAATGGAAAAAAAATAATTAAAACCCAGAGAAAAACTGGTTATGAATCTACTGTGACTGCACAGCATTTAATCACAAAGAACTACTTCTCTGAAAAATTTACATTCTACCTTTACCAAAAAGTTGTATCTTTACACAACTAAGTATCATATAGTGTCAGAAGATGATAAAACTAGTGAAAAAATAGAAAAAAAGATAAGTATAATAAAAATTATGAACCCAGGAGTGGCCAACTGTATGTCATAAAGTCCTGTATACTTTGTGAGGGATTTGCTGCAATTCTTTTCTTCTGATTTTCTTTGGTGTTGGGAAGAATGAAAACAAGATTAGTTGTAGTTGCGCTTCTCAAACTTTAATGTGCGTATGAATCACCTAGGATCTTGGGAAGATTCTAATTCAGGAAGTCTGGCCTGAGATTCTGCATTTCTAGAAACCTTCCAGAGGCTACCAGTGCTGCTGTTCCATGGACAACACTCTGAATATCAAGGAGTTTTTAGATGTATTTAACATCTCTGGGCTAGTACTTTTTCTATTCAATTGTTTGTCTACTCCAGTAGGCTATGTGTAGGGTCCTTTACGACAAGAATAGCATCTTACTCATTTGTGCAATAAAAGATAGCTGAATAAATGATGATATGTAACTAGTTTTCTTTCACCAAAGAAAAGTATTGTTCTAACAAATAATGTACCATCTCTGACCATGTTAGTACCTTGGTGAAAATCGTGAGGGGAGAATACAACCACTGTCTAACCAACATATTTGCTGACACATCAAGGGAGAATAAAGTATAATAACATATGATCCATCATGTCAAATATTGTGGAGAGGATGAGATTTAAGAAAGAAAATAGTTTTGAACCTAAGGAGATTAAGGATTTTGATCCACATCTATCACCTGAGTAACAAGGGAAAAATCGTTTATACTTTCTGCCCTTGGCCCTTTCATCCGTAATACAAGGTTCTAAGTTTAAATAGTGTATTAAAATGTCAAGAGTGACCATCAGAGGAATAGAATTAGGATGCATAACTATAAATCAACTATAAGAAAAGAAAAAGGAATGCTTTTCTTTTTTAAAATCTAAGAAAGGATAAGAAAGACATGAAACACCATCAACAAGAAAGCATAGGAAATAGAAATCATAATAAGAGAGTCATGGAATAAACTCAAACACAATAAGAGTAAATAAAAATGGATTAAATTACTCCTTGAAAAGACAAAGAGTAATACTAGTTAGGAAAAAAAGAAGTTCTAAGCTGTCAATCAGATACATGATAAAGCAAAGTGACACAGAATGACTGAAACTAAAAAAAGTGCAACTACATATATGTAATATCAGAAAAAATATATAAATAGAAAAATAATAGCAAACATAAGCATGTAAAAGTAACACATGTAGCCATACTAATCAATTAGCATTATTATCAAATAAAGTAAAACACAAAATGTATAGCATTAAAAATTATGTGTCCACACTAGTAAAATATACAGTTAACCAAGAAAACTCAATAGTCATGAATTGCCAAGCATCTAATGAACAGCTTTAAAATAACTAAATAAAATATTCATGGAGGGGCAAGAAAAAAAATGGAAAATTCTATAGTCATAGCTAGAGATTTAAATAAAACCCTCTCAGAAATTAGAAAATTAAATTGTCCAAAATAAGTAAGAATGTAGGTGAATAGAATACTTTTAATGTAATCATCACTGATGTATAGAGAACTTAATTTTTTTTAGTTGTAGTAAGAACACTTAACATGAAATTACGCTCACCACATTTTAACTATACAAACAGCAATGTTAACTATAAGCACAACAGATCTCTAAAACTTGTTCATTTTGCATAATAAAAAGTAATGCCCATTGAACAACTCTCTATTTTATATGAAATGAAAAATACCCATTCTTTTAAAACACAATTAAAACATTTTTTAAAAGACCACGTACTACATCACCAAGAAAATCTTAACAAATTCCCATGACACAAATAATATTGCTGATAATATGTAATAGAACAATATATAATCCAATGGAATTAAACAAAACAAAATCCCTTGGGATAAAGGGTAAATAAAAAAATTTTAAATAAAAATATGTATAAATGAATGACAATGCAGGCAAATATGAAAATGTCTGAGAATTAAATTAATTGCATTAATCATCAAGCAAGACATTTTGCAATACAACTCAATGATAGAAGAAAAACACCAAAATAAATTCAAAATATTACAAGAAAAATCTCGTAAGAGTAGAAAAGAGAAGTAGAGAGGGCAGACAGCAGAAGCAAGAAGACCTACAATTCTGCAGCCTGTAGAAGGAAAACCACATTCACAGAAAGGCAGACAAAATGAAAAGGTAGAGGACTCTGTACCAGATGAAGGAACAAGATAAAACCCCAGAAAAACAACTAAATGAAGTGGAGATAGGCAACCTTCCAGAAAAAGAATTCAGAATAATGACAGTGAAGATGATCCAGGACCTTGGAAAAAGAATGGAGGCAAAGATAGAGAAGATGCAAGAAATGATTAACAAAGACCTCGAAAAATTAAAGAGAAAACACCTAGAAGAATTAAAGAACAAACAAACAGAGATGAACAATACAATAACTGAAATGAAAAATACACTAGAAGGAATCAATAGCAGAATACCTGAGGCAGAAGAACGGATAAGTGACCTGGAAGACAGAATGGCGGAATTCACTGCTGCAGAAGAGAATAAAGAAAAGAGAACAAAAAGAAATGAAGACAGCCTAACAGACTTCTGGGACAACATTAAATGCAACAACATTTGCATTATAGGGGTCCCAGAAGGAGAAGAGAGAGAGAAAGGACCAGAGAAAATATTTGATGAGATTATAGTCGAAAACTTCCCTGACATGGGAAAGGAAATAGCCACCCAAGCCCAGGAAGTGCAGAGAGTCCCATACAGGATAAACCCAAAGAGAAACACTCCAAGACACATAGTAATCAAACTGGCAAAAATTAAAGACAAAGAAAAATTGTTGAAAGCAGCAAGGGAAAAAGACAAATAACATACAAGGGAACTCCAATAAAGTTAACAGCTGATTTTTCAGCAGAAACTCTACAAGCCAGAAGGGAGCGGCATGATATATTTAAAGTGATGAAAAGGAAGAACTTACAACCAAGATTACTCTACCCGTCAAGGATCTCATTCAGATTCAATGGAGAAATCAAAAGGTTTACAGACAATCAAAAGCTAAGAGAATTCAGCATCACCAAACCAGCTCTACAATGAATGATAAAGGAACTTCTCTAAGTGGGAAACACAAGAGAAGAAAAGGACCTACAAAAACAAACCCATAACAATTAAGAAAATGGTAATAGGAACACGCATATCAATAATTACCTTAAACGTGAATGGATTAAATGCTCCAACCAAAAGACACAGGCTTGCTGAAAGCATACAAAAGCAAGACCATATATATGCTGTCGATAAGAGACCCACTTCAGACCTAGGGACACATACAGACTGAAAGTGAGGGGATGCAAAAAGATATTCCATGCAAATGGAAATCAAAAGAAAGCTGCAGTAGCAATACTCATATCCGATAAAATAGACTTTAAAATAAAGAATGTTACAAGAGTCAAGGAGGGACACCACATAATGATCAAGGGATCAATCCAAGAAGAAGATAAAACAATTATAAATATATATACACCAAACATAGGAGCACCTCAATACATAAGGCAACTGCTACCAGCTATAAAAGAGGAAGTCGACAGTAACACAATAATACTTACACAATTTATCCATTGGTGTAAGTGAGGGGGACTTTAATACCTCACTTACACCAATGGATAAATCATCCAGACAGAAAACTAATAAGGAAACACAAGCTTTAAATGACAGAACAGACCATATAGATTTAATTGTTGTTTATAGTACATTCCAGCCAGAAACAGCAGATTACACTTTCTTCTCAAATGCACATGGAACATTCTCCAGGATAGATCACATATTGGGTCACAAATCAAGCCTCAGTAAGTTTAAGAAAACTGAAATCATATCAAGCATCTTTTCCAACCACAGCACTGTGAGATAAGAAATCAAATATAGGGGAAAAAATGTAAAAAACAAAAATACATGGAGGTTAAAAATTATGTTGCTAAATAACCAAGAGATCACTGAAGAAAACAAAGAGGAAATCAAAAAATACCTAAAGACAAATGACAACAAAAACACGATGATCCAAAACCTATGGGATGCAGCAAAAGCAGTTCTAAGAGGGAAGTTTATAGCTATACAAGCCTACCTCAAGAAACAAGAAAAATCTCAAATAAACAATCTAACCTTGCTCCTAAAGGAATTAGAGAAAGAAGAACAAACAAAACCCAAAGTTAGTAGAAGGAAAGAAATCATAAAGATCAGAGCAGAAATAAATGAAATAGAAACAAAGAGAACAATAGCAAAGATCAATAAAACTAAAAGCTGGTTCTTTGAGAAGATAAACAAAATTGATTATCCTTCAGCCAGACTCATCAAGAAAAAGAGGGAGAGGACTCAAATCAATGAAATTAGAAATGAAAAAGGAGGAGTTACAATGGACACGGCAGAAATACAAAGCATCGTAAGAGAAGACTACAAGCAACTCTATGCCAATAAAAGGAATACCTGGAAGAACTGGACAAAATCTTAGAAAGGTATAACCTTCCAAGACTGAACCAGGAAGAAATAGAAAATATAAACAGACCAATCAAAAGTAATGAAATTGAAACTGTGATTAAAAATCTTCCAAAAACCAAAAGTCCAGGACAAGATGGCTTCGCAGGTGAATTCTATCAAACATTTAGAGAATAGCTAAAACCCACCCTTCTCAAACTCTTCCAAAAAATTGCAGAGGAAGGAGCACTCCCAAATTCATTCTATGAGGCCACCATCACCCTGATACCAAAACCAGGCAAAGATACTACAAAAAAAGAAAATTACAGACCAGTATCACTGATGAATATAGATGCAAAAATCCTCAACAAAATACTAGCAACAACACATTAAAAGGATCACACAACATGATCAAGTGGGATTTATCCCAGGGGTGCAAGGATTCTTCAATGTACGCAAATCAATCAATGTGATACACCATATTAACCAATTGAAGAAGAAAAACCATATGATCATCTCAATAGAAAAAGAAAAGCTTTTGACAAAATTCAACACCCATTTATGATAAAAACTCTCCAGAAAGTGGGCATAGAGTGAACTTACCTCAACATAATAAAGGTCATATATGACAAACCCATAGCAAACATCATTCTCAATGGTGAAAAACTGAAAACATTTCCTCTAAGATCAAGAACAAGACAAGGATGTCCACTCTCGCCACTATTATTCACCATAGTTTTGGAAGTCCTAGCCACGACAATCAGAGAAGAAAAAGAAATAAAAGGAATACAAATTGGAAAGGAAGAAGTAAAACTGTCACTGTTTGCAGATGACATGATACTATACATACAGAATCCAAACGATGCCACCAGAAAACTACTAGAGCTAACCAATGAAATTGGTAAAGTTGCAGGATACAAAATTAATGCACAGAAATCTCTGGCAATCCTATACACTAACAACAAAAGATCAAAAAGAGAAATTAAGGAAAGAATCCCATTCACCACTGCAACAAAAAGAATAAAATACCTAGTAATAAACCTACCTAAGGAGGTAAAAGACCTGTACTCAGAAAACTATAAGACACTGATGAAAGTAATTAAAGATGATACCAACAGATGGAGAGATATATGATGTTCTTGGATTGGAAGGATCAATACTATGAAAATGACTCTACTACCCAAAGCCATCTACAGATTCAATTCAATCCCTATCAAATCACCAGTACCATTTTTTACAGAACTAGAACAAAAAATCTTAAAATTTGTATGGAGACACAAAAGACCCCAAATAGCCAAAGCAGTCCTGAGGGAAAAAAACTGAGCTGGAGGAATCAGACTCCCTGACTTCAGACTATACTACAAAGCTACAGTAATCAAGACAATATGGTATTGGCACAAAAAACAGAAATATAGATCAATGGAACAGGATAGAAAGCCCAGAGATAAACTCACACACCTATGGTCAACTAATCTATGACAAAGGAGGCAAGGATATACAATGGAGAAAAGACAGTCTCTTCAATAAGTGGTGCTGGGAAAAATGGACAGCTACATGTAAAAGAATGAAATTAGAACACTCCCTAACACCATACACAAAAATAAACTCAAAATGGATTTGAGACCTAGATGTAAGACCAGATACTATGAAACTCTTAGAGGAAAACATAGGAAGAACACTCTTTGACATAATAACAGCAAGATCATTTTTGATTCACCTCCTAGAGTAATGGAAATAAAAACAAAAATAAACAAATGAGACCAAATGAAACTTAAAGGCTTTTGCACGGCAAAGGAAACTACAAACAAAACAAAACGACAACCCTCAGAATGCGAGAAAATATTTGCAAACGAATCAACGGACAAAGGATTAATCTCCAAATATATAAACAGCTCATGCAGCTCAATATTAAAATAAGAAACAACCCAATCTAAAATGGGCAGAAGACCTAAATAGACATTCCTCCCAAGAAGAAGACATACAGATGTCCAAGAAGCACATGAAAAGCTGCTCAACATCATTAATTATTAGAGAAATGCAAATCAAAACTACAATGAGGTATCACCTCACACCAGCTAGAATGGGCATCATCAGAAAATCTACAAACAACAAATGCTGGAGAGGGTGCGGAGAAAAGGGAACCCTCTTGCACTGCTGGTGGGAATGTAAATTGATACAGCCACTATGGAGAACAGTATGGAGGTTCCTTAAAAAACTAAAAATAGAATTACCATATGACCCAGCAATCTCACTACCAGGCACATACCCAGAGAAAACTGTAATTCAAAAAGACACATGCACCCCAGTGTTCACTGCAGCACTATTTACAATAGCCAGGTCATGGAAGCAACCTAAATGCCCATCAACAGAAGAATGGATAAAGAAGAAGTGGTACATATATACAATGAAATATTACTCAGCCATGAAAAGGAATGAAATGGGGTCATTTGTAGAGACGTGGATGGATCTAGAGACTGTCACACAGAGTGAAGTAACTCAGGAAGAGAAAAACAAATATTGTATATTAATGCATATACGTGGAACCTAGAAAAATGGTACAGATGAACCAGTTTTCAGGGCAGAAATAGAGACACAGATGTAGAGAATAAACGTATGGACACCAAGGGGGTGGTGGGATGAATTGGGAGATTGGGATTGACATATATACACTAATATGTATAAAATGGATAACTAATAACAACCTGATGTATAAAAAAATAAATAAAATTCAAAAATTTTAGAAAAAAAGAGAAGTAATGAAGGTAAAAGTAAAATATATTAAATGAGAGGAAGAGGTGAGAAAAGTAATGAATTGATGAATAAAACCAAATATTTATTCCTGAGAATACCTATTGGTACTCTGAAAAACTTAAGGAAATTTTGAAGGATACACACATTGGAGTCTTGTGTGTATATGGATACACATATGGAGATGGAGAGTTTCAATAATTTAAAATTATTTTCCCCAAATCAATGTATAAATTCGAAGTCTTCTCAATCAAAACAAGATTTTTTAATGAAAATTAACAATTCAAAAGATAATCTAGAAAAAATAATGCTTGAAAATAATCAAACACATTTAGAAAAAGATAACTAAGATGAAAACTTATATAAAGTACATGAAATAAAACTCTGTGGAATTTATGTAGGAATAAACAATTGACAGGAGTGTCCCTAATAGATCATGTGTATATGTCAATTTAATTTAAGGTAAAGGTGGTATTTCAAGTCAAGTGTTGGCTTACTCAGTAAATGAGTATTTTACAGAAGAAAAATAAATCTGAATTCTTTGGCAGATGGTATCAGTTGTTTGCTAAATCCATGTATTCTAGGGAATGCAGTATGACTCTGTGGTTGGTCTTAAAGGATGTCACCTAAGAAGTAATACATAGCACATAGCACTCGCAGACACAGCTCAGAAGAACTTACACACACACACACACACACACACCCATTTTTCCCCTCACACTGACAAATGTAACGTACAGCACAGGGAACATAGTCAATAATATTGAAATAACCTTGGTGTGTATTCTATGAAAACATCGAATCACTATATTTTACACCTGAAATACTGTAAGTCAACTATACGTCAATTAAAATATAATAACAAACTAAAATTTTAATAAATTTTAAAACTTGGGTTGAAAAGAAAAAAAATACACTCAAGCCTTGCAAACCACATTTGCAAAGTGGCAGACTCGAGACTGGCCTGGATTCCCGAGTCATTCTGTGAACTAAGCAATTGCCAGTCTGCTCAGACTGCTCTAATAAAATACCATAAACTGAGTGGGTTAAACAACAAAAATTTAATTCTCACAATTCTGGAGACAGGGAAGTTCAAGGTCATGGTGCCAACAGATTTGGTTCTGGGTAAGGTCTCTCTCTTCCTGGCTTGCAGATCCAAAAATGCACATGTGCTTTAGGTAACAATTCTGCTTCTAGATGTCTGTTATTTTTAAATATAACCTACTTCTACATTTACAAAAAGAAACATTGCTTATAATACCCCCTCCAAATGTAAATGATCTAAATATTGTTTAATGAAAGAAAGGTTAAATTATTTGTGGTACATTCATATGATGGCATAGTAAAAAATCAGATACATCAATATGCAATGTCATGGAATGATTTCTGAAACATATGCAAACAAAGCTACTCAGAAGCAATGTGGATATTTATATTTTTATTTATATTCTATAAATTTATATTTAGGTTTTCTGTATATATTTTTAAGAGCATCTGCTTAATGCTGCTTATATGTGCATGTGTGTCTATACGACATACAAAGAATATATACATATATGCATATATATGTGTATATACCTGTAAGTGCGCAGAAAGGGGGGCTCTGAGGAACACACAACTGTTTGCAGAGGCCATCTCTGGGAATAGGAACCAGAATGGGACTAGCAACAATAAGACTTTTATATAACATTTTGTACTTTGTATGTCTACGTTGTTTATATCTTATACTAAGATATTAGTATAATATTAGTATACTAATATTATAATAATTATAATTATTATATAATATATATTATACATTAATATATTAATATATAATACATTGATATATTAATTTATAATATATAATTATTAATAATTATATATTATATAAATATATAATTATTATATAATATATAATAATAATATATAATACATTAATATATTAATATATAATTATATTATACATTATATATTATTATATTTTATTATATAATATTATAATGATAATATTTTATAGTGTTATAATAATTATAATTATTATAGTAGTATAATATTAGATATTAGTATAATATCTCAACGTGAGCCCAGATTATACTGTCAGTTCTATGAAGGGACAAATGCAAGCCAAAATAATGAAAAACAGCACATCACGTTGATGTCATACATTACAACTACAGGCTGTAAGTGATTCAGAAGAGATTTTAGATGTCACATGTGAAGAAATCCTTAGCCTCAACCCAACAAAAACATGTGGCGTGTGATGATAAATGTATGCTATAGTCAGTTTTTAAAATATGTATACATTGAATATAACAGATTTTTTTTGTTTTTCTTTTAAATCATTGCTCCCAAAGCTATTTTTAAATTGATAATGTCTCTTAAAATGTACTAGCCTCCTGACCACTGGGATTCTCTTTGTTCCTCAAATATCCCAGGCACACTCTGCCTCAGAGGCTTAACAGTCCTGCGCTGCCCACGTGAAACACCTGTCTGACAGCTACGTGACTTGCCACTTTTTGCTCAATAGAACCTTGGTTTGACCCCTTGTTTAAAATGAGACTCTTACACCATACACAAAAAATAAACTCAAAATGGATTAAAGACCTAAATGTAAGGCTGGATACTATAAAACTCTTAGAGGAAAACATAGGCAGAACACTCTCCGACATAAATCACAGCAAAATCTTTTTCAATCCACTGCCTAGAGTAATGAAAATAAAAACAGAAATAAACAAATGGGAGCTAGTTAAACTTAAAATCTTTTGCACAGGTAAGGAAACCATCAGCAAAACGAAAAGACAACCCTCAGAATGGGAGAAAATATTTGCAAACGAAGAAACTAACAAGGGATTAATCTCCAAAATATACAAACAGCTCATGCAGCTCAATACCAAAATAACAAACAACCCAATCAAACAAATGGGCAGAAGACCTAAATAGACATTTCTCCAAAGAAGACATACAGAGGGCCAAAAAGCACATGAAAAGATGCTCAGCATCACTAATTATTAGAGAAATGCAGATCAAAACTACAAGAAGGTATCACCTTATGCCAGTCAGCATGGCCATCATCAAAAATTCTACAAACAATAAATGCTAGAGAGGGTGTGGAGAAAAGGGAACCCTCTTACACTCTTGGTGGGAATGCAAATTGGTACAGCCACTATGGAAAACAGTATGGAGGTTCCTTAAAACACTAAAAATAGAGCTACCATATGACCTAGAAATACTACTCCTAGGCATGTATCTGGAGAAAACCATAATTCGAAAGGATGCATGCACCCTGATGTTCATTGCAGCTCTATTTACAACAGCCAGGCCATGGAAGTAACCTAAATGTCCATCAACAGAGGAATGGATAAAGATGATATAGTACATATATACAATGGAATATTACTCAGCCATAAAAAGGAAAGAAATAGTGCCATTTGCAGAGATGTGGATGGACCTAGAGACTGTCATACAAAGTAAGTCATAAAGAGAAAAATAAATATCATATAATATCACTTGTATGTGGAATCTAGAAAAATGGTAGAGATGAATTTATTTGCACAGCAGAAATAGAGTCACAGTGGTAGAGATCAAACTTATGGTTATCAAGGGGGGAAGCAGGGGTGGGATGAACTGGGAGATTAGAATTGACATATATACACTAGTATGCATAAAATAGATAACTAATGAGAACCTACTGTATAGTACAGGGAACTCAGGGCTCTGTGGTGACCTAAATGGGAAGGAAATTGAAAAAAAAGTGGATATATGTATATGTATGACTGATTCACTTTGCTGTACAGCGAGAAACTAACACAACAGTGAAAAGCAACTATACTCCAATAAAAATTAATTTTCAAAAAACTAATTTTAAAAAATGAGACTCTTCACCTTTGTCTAGCACTCCCTATCCTCAATCAATGTCAAAAGAAATTCTTCACCTTCCAGATAGAGAGGTATCTGGAAAAAAGTATCCCTGCTTTATTACTTTTCATAGCATTTAACACCTACTAACATATCACGTAGTTTATTTATCTATTTGTTGTCCATCTCTTCCCATGAGAACTTCGGCAGAGATTTTATTTTTCTGCTCTCTTTACTCTTCTATCTCCAATCCCTACAGCAGTAGCTAAGACACACTAAAGAATCAATAAATATCAATATTTGTTGAATGAGTAAGTAAATGAGTGAATCTTGAAATCAATGATAGCTATGAGCTAGGGGAGTAAAATAGTCTCTTGGAGTTTCACAAAGTTCATCAGTAAATTAAATTCTCTGAGGCAATGCTGTTTTTAAAAAGCCATTTCATTTTGATGAACACTTTGTTTCCCAAAGTTAGTTGACTATGGCACGTTATTTTCCCATGTAACATCAAAAATAGAATTAATATCCTATGTAAAATGTTTTAGAAAAAAGGAAATACTCTAAAAATCACATTAAATTCTATAATTATTTTTGTTAAAAATATTGTACCCTTTGGGTCCTTTTTACTCTTTCTTTCTCCTCTATCCTCTTGCTATTTTCTTCTTTACCTAGGTCTTTTTGGCTCTAGTACAATATAGTATTACTCCAAGACACAGGAGTGATGGCATCTGGCACTCCAGACACAAGATATAAATTGTAAACACATTTAAGCTGATTTTAAAAGTATGTAAACAAAAAATAAACTTACAATAACACTGATACATCTAAAACTTCCATGCTAAGTGTATTCTATGCTAAATCTTATAAGTTAGTCAAGGTCCACCAGGAAAATAGAAACCATTTTAAATTTTTATAACAGAGAATATGTAATGCAAAAATGTTACACAGGTGATGGAGAAGCTGAGAAACCAAAGGACAGTGAGGCAGCCCAGAGATGAGAGGCAGCAAGAAGCCCCTGCGACACTGTGGGCTGCAGGTAAACCCCAGGAGCCCAGGAGCCAGCCATGCCTGGCAGAAGGGGGACCCACCACAAAAGAGATTCAGCCAGTGCCAGAGACACTGCCCAAAGAAGAGATGGGGGCATATTCTTCCTTCTTCACCCCCATTTGAGCTTCCACTAGTGCCTCCCACTAGCTGAATGTGTTGACATGGGAGCCTGGGAAACTCACCCTGCAGGAGTCAGCCCCTCCACTACATGGACTAGCAAGAGTGGGGAGAGGCAAAAAGTCCCAGGATCGGCTCAGCTGATAGAGGGCATTTACTATACCCAACACATAAACGCTTGCCTTGATTTTCTGTTATGACAGTAAGTCCAACCAAAGATTAAAAACAAAAAGAGAATCACATTAAATTCAACTCACCCCCAAAGTCATATGACTAATTTTAATATTCAATTACAAGTCTATCAGCATCTCTTTGCAATCAAGTAGATATAAATTCTCAACAGCATTATGTAGAAGCAATTATTGGTAAAATGTTTTAATCACATGTGTCAACACAACTAGTACTCTACCATAGAAATTTACATTTCTATACATGTATTCTAAAAAAGCTAGGATCCAATACTGTCGTAATAGATATTACTTTAATAATAAAGTTTTAGTTTCTTTCTATAATATACAATTACTTTTAGTCATTGTGGCAATACAGATGATTAAATCTTGGCTTTTCTTTCTTTTTTTTTTTTTTTTACTTCAAACTGGCTAAAAGTGCTTCATATGGAATTCTCATGAACCATATGTAACCCACTGGCAACAGACCATTAGCTGGAGCAAAATGACTAAAATACAGCAATTGACAAAAATGTTAAAGAAAACAAACTGAAAACAATTTTATTGAAAGATACCCTAGATGTGGATATTTTGTTTTTAAAATATAGCTTAGCTGAGAAATAGCAAGCAGTCATCTAAGTCAGACTAAGATGGCTTTCATGCTATGGTGGTTGCTACGAAAATTTGCGCTGTAGTCTACAGGTAGAGCCGCAAACCAGCACAGCAAAGAATGGCTGTAATTATTATCCAGAGTGATCACAGTTTCATTGCATTCTTGAACTTAAATCACATGTATCTCCAAAAGAAATTCAATGTGGATTAAAATGAAAGTACAATGTAATGGAACTGAACCATTAGCCCAGAATTAAAGATAGCTTAATAGTAAAAGGTTGAAAAATAAAACATTCATGAAATTTACTGAAGACAATTAAGCCTGAGCTTCCTAGGATCTGAAACAAAGAGTTGTATAGCTCTCAATGTCCAATAAAAAGAAATGTATATACTCTTGATGAAAAGGGCTGTAGAGTTTCAGTCACATTTTCAGCTTTGCTTAGATTAGACAGTGACAGCATCGCACTGAACTCTGACACAAAAAAGTTGGCCTGATCTCAATCAAAGTGCTGAAGGCCTATGCAATAAATTCAAGGGATACTGATCCAATTCCTTACTTAAAGATTCAGTGATCTGTCTGAGTATTAATCATCATAATCTTATCAAATTCCCATTTTAATTCATTCCTTGTGGGTTTTGAAAAATTTCTGATTGTATGTCTAGATCTTTTTTTTTTAATTATGTTTTTGCTTCCAGGAGAGCAAAATGATTATTTTTGGGTCTTTGGAAAGCTGTCATGACAACGCTTTCGGTAAAAATCAAGCTGTGCATGATTAGAAACAACTTAATAATTCAAGAATTTAAAATGGGTAATTTTGCACTGGAAAACAGAATTGGAAATCCCAATCATTTTGGTACTCAGTTTCATTTTGGTAGAATGAGCTCCTTTGTAAGGCTTAACATGGAAATAGATCACTATTGCCATCTCCTGGCAAATAAACCACATGACCACCATTTCAGTCTTTTTGAACAGCCATATATTGGGGGAAGGCAAGATTACCTCTTAAATAGGCAATAAAGTATTGAATATTTATTGTAAGACCATCACTGGATTTTTATTCTTTATTCCTATAAGACCCTTACAAAAATCCATTAGAGCTGATAAATAGTAGCATTTGTTTTATGAGCTCTTTATATTGAACAGAAATTCTGCTTGTTATGACGTTTTAAATTAAATGCATACGATGGATCTACCTGTGATTGAAACAAGTATTAGAGCCACTTCGAAGGGAAAACCTAGAAAATATTTGCAAGGCATTGGGGAAAAGGAGCCAGGATTATACCACCGCATGCAGCCAAGAAAGTGACAGGTAGCTTTCTACCATGTAATAAAGCTGATGGAATGGATAACAGCTCTGACAGCATTAATCCATCTTTCTGCTGTAGGGGCTTTCACAGGAGATGAATGATACTCCCCCCTCCAACCTACCTTGTCATCTTGCTGTGTTTTTCTTCAATCTCTCTCTTGCTATTGTTCTTTAGAATCAGCTGTTGCTGATGCTTTGAACTCCCTTTTCTCCCTTCCTCACATCTGGACATCAGATCATCAGCTGCATCTGAGGCTGGTCCATATACTCCTTGCCTGAGATGCCAGCTGAGCCATTTATGAGCTCGGGGTCACTGAAGTCTGCAAGCTGTACTCCAGGGTGCCGGTGCAAACTCTTGCTGCAACTGAGTGAAAAAGGAGAATGAGATATGGCTTCAAGTCATTACCCTCCAGATCAGGATGTTACATCACACATGGTTCTGAGACTTGACATGTCATCCTCTCAAACTAATCATTTCTTCAAGGATGAACATGATGACTAACTTCCCCAAGATAGGTTGAAAGCATCGAGACGATTCACATTTTTTCAAAAACTCTTCTGAAGTCATTCCTTGGAGGAAGGAGAGAAATCCTTTGTTGCTGCTGTTGTTATTGTTGCTTCACTTTTATCTCATTTTAACAGATATTTTACCTAACCTAAATTCCATTCCCTCTCACTAGCTCAAGATCACTAAGCTTTTATACTAAAGTAAAAAAGGAATGAATGTTTGGGACATCAGCCCAGATGTGAGCTTTGAAGCATGAAATCACTCCAGTTAAGCAGCTGGATGGTCCTCTATAAATGTTTCACATTGCCTGCCTGCCTGCCTCATCCCTAGCTAAGCCAAATTCTTGAAGAACGAGCTGGGAGAAAAAGAGGAGATGACCTTCTGTACCTACACTTAGATCACCTGATGAAGCCAGATACCGAGGGCAGATCAAAGGGAAAGACCCTTCAAAAACACTCCATTTCTGTATTTCAGCTGACCACTAGCCCAGAAACCATCCCCCTTCAAAGTGAATCCCAGATAAATCTATGAGAAGAAAATTCTCATGGATAAGAAATGAATTTTGAATGGGGGAAAGGAGGTCAGGGTAAATAAATTATAGTAAAAATAAGAAGTTAAAATCACAAAATGAGAAGATCCAGACAGACATTTAAGTAAACAATCCAAGCAATAATGGCATTGAAAGTTCACATATATAGGCTATAATCATTTTATATAAATTAATGCATTCAGTTCTCACAACAATCCTATTATCTCCATGTAACAGTTCAGGAAATAGAGCACAGAGATTTGGAAACAAAGTCGTACAACCAATGAGAGCGGACTCGAGATTCCAGCCAAGGTAGTCTGGCTCTTAACCACCATGTTCTCTTATTGCTCTTAAACTTACTTATGCCTTTGGCTGGATCTTAGAAGTTTCAAAACTCTTTCTCTCTCCCCTGCCCCCATGCCCTTTCAAAGGTTTAACTATTACAATGAATGGAATACGCAGTAATTTCCCCATTATACACTTAGATTAACCAAAGCTGTCTAAGGTCGGAGAAATGCCAAGTGGCAGAGCCAGGAAGTAAACCCAAATCTCGCCCTCTTCCCTGGACACCTCACTGCCTCCCAGCATGTGGTGGCCATGAAAATGCACTGCTCAGACCTCCTGCTGCAAGAACGTGTTATTCTGACAGCCTCAGCTCTTTGCTCCGGATCCAGCACCACCATGTCTGCACCAAGGTCACACTTCTGAGCTGCCTTCCACAAAGGCTGATCACAGCAGAGGTACTAGTGTAGGCTCCTTCCCATGGTGAAATAGGACTACTCTATTGGGAGCTGGCTTAAAGGCTCCCCATGATTCTGGTTGAAACTTTCTCTGAAGAGTCTTAGCATCCTCCTATGTAATCTTCTTTCCTTCCCCCTCTCCTTTACAAGCTAGAGCTTCTCTCAGATAAAAATAAACAAGAGGCTATAATACAAGGGCTTACAACCAATAACAAACAGACTGTCTCAAAATGGAATTGATCAGGGCTTCCCTGGTGGCGCAGTGGTTGACAGTCTGCCTGCCGATGCAGGGGACGCAGGTTCGCGCCCCGGTCCGGGAAGATCCCACATGCCACGGAGTGGCTGGGCCCGTGAGCCATGGCCACTGAGCCTGCGCGTCCGAAGCCTATGCTCCGCAACGGGAGAGGCCACAACAGTGAGAGTCCCGCGTACCGCAAAAAAAAAAAAAAAAAAAAAAAATGGAATTGATCAGGAGTCCCCAGGCGAACTTCACATATTTCTATCAACCTTTAAATGATAAGACTAGTAAAAGAACACTAACATCCTTTCTCAAAGGAAAGAAGGTTAGAGTTCTCTGACTGTATACATCTTAGTATCCTGTAAGCTGGTTTAAATAAGAACTAGTAACATATTTTTCTCATGATAGTCTATGATTTATGATGACCTGAGGTACTTAGCTCTTCCTACTTATATCTTTCAAAACTTGTTCTCTTTTTGATGCTCTATTCTCTTATTTGCCAAATGGCTCATCTTGAATTTTCTTTCAGGATTACATGATCCTGTGAACTTAGTGGCAATTTCAATTCCCAGCCCCCAGAATGTGTAGCACATAGGAGAAATGGAAACACTAGAAATGTGCCTTGTGAAGCAGTACCATTAGGCTGATGAGTCACATTGGGAATCAAGGATGTAAAAGGCTCTTGTGAGTTAAGCTTCAATAGCACTGATCATGGCCATTGAATATACAAAGCATTTAAAATCAATATGACATCTTTATCAATCAACACAATTGTACTTGAATAGGATACAACTTTGTCATAAAGATCTGGTGCCATCATTACAGCATGGGTGCAGGTTAGCACTAGTTAGGAACTAGCCTCTGTGACAATGGAATAAAATGCTCTAATATATCTGTGCTCTGTTTCAATGACCTAGGCAGCAATAAATCGCTGGCTAAGTAATTGCAAAATGAAATTATGTGGTATTGAAGAAAAATACAAACACAAGGATATAAACAAAGTGTTATTTTGTTGGAAAAATTACCCTACCTAATTCACACTGCTAAAAATTCATCGCATACTTGTGCAATTACACTACAGATGATGGCATTAGAGTAGATAATGATACAGTATGAGAATGGCATGCTATGATGAACTATAGGGTGCTACACTAAGGGAAGATCAGTATGGTATACATCACATCACTGTGTCTGGAGTCCCTCAGAACTTTGCTATTTGCCAAGTTTTTAGCCAACAGGATTCAAAAATCTTTGTCAGAACCAGTAAAAACAAAGAGCTTTTTCCAAAGTCAGAGATCAATAACCAGTGGTCATTTTCAGAGTGTGGAAGTCTTATTCAAAACCTACAAAGGAGATAAGAATGTTGATAAAGATTGAATGAAAATTTAATTTATAATCAAACTTACTATCAGGAAATCTGAAATTTAACTAAAGCACAATTTTCTTTTAAATCAGCAATGTTAAGAGTAAGTATGAAAGCTTTACTAACATGCAGCTTTTTTAAGTAAGGGCTTACTCCTAAGTGCATATGTACATGTGTATAATTAATAAAGTACCTACCTATTCAGTCACAAAAAAATGAATAAAGAAAAAAAAAGAACACTGCGAGATACTGTGCAACATGGAAAGAGCAAAGGATAAAATGTTGAAAGCTGATCGAAAATTTAAAAAGGGTTTGACAATTCACCATGACATAAACAGATACACATCCCATATCATAACTTACATGACAGGAAAGCAAGTAGTGTTCAAACTACTCACCATAAGGGGTTTTTTAGACAGAAAAAACATACTTTAATTCTGATGTTTTAAGTTAGTGTACTAAATAAATATTCATTTTAATTAAAAAAGATTTTAATGGATAAATATAGGTGCACACTTATTTGTAGTCTTAATTAAATCAAAAAGATAAAAATTCATTGCTCAAAAACTGACAAAAAGTTTTTAGCAAACCTAAAACTGATCTAAAAAATAAAGTCTATTAATTTTAAGAAGCAGTATTTGGAAAAAAATCTAACAAAAGGCATAAACATAATGGAAGCTATCTATTCAGGTCTTTACTGATGTAATTACCAATTTGCACAAAGTCATTGAAAAGTGGACCAGTAGGCTCTACTGCTATCCCAAACCACCAAGTGCTGAACTAAGTCTCAAAGAGGCCCTGTCTACTTTGCACCTTCACTACATGGAGTTAAATTGGGGTGGGAGGATTTACCCTTCTGATAGCAAGCTTGGCATTGCAATGTGATAAGATAGTTTCTAGAAAGGATACAGAAAAACTTCACCCATAGTAACCTTGGTTGTTGATGCTCAGGAACCTAATCTTTCCATGTGATTCAAAATAGATAATTGGGGGCTTCCCTGGTGGCGCAGTGGTTGAGAGTCCGCCTGCCGATGCAGGGGACACGGGTTCGTGACCCGGTCTGGGAAGATCCCATGTGCCGCGGAGCGGCTGGGCCCGTGAGCCATGGCCGCTGAGCCTGCGCGTCCGGAGCCTGTGCTCCACAACGGAAGAGGCCACAGCAGTGAGAGGCCCGCGTACCGCAAAAAAAAAAAAAAAAAAAAAAAAGGTAATTGAAAATTATTTCTGCTGTCTTACTGTCAAAGTGAGACAGAAAAGCATAAAATTATCACAGGCATACTCCCCCCACCCATTTCTCATCCCTTTACATTGAAAGGCATTCTATCTACTCTTTATAGCACTCTGAGCATCTTTTTTCTAACATTCTTAAAAATAATTAACTCAAATCTACAACACTTTTTAATTCCTTAAAAATTCTATAAGAATCATTCCTCTGCATCTGCTGACCTGAATATAGCCTAATTTTCAGGCTACACAATTAACTAACTGTGTTCTTCACTTTTCTAATTTAGCTTTTCACCTTCCTTCCATGGACTAACTCCCTCTGTATAATTAGAGTTGAGCTTTTTCAAAAAGACAGGAGTTTTCAAAAGCATGAAAAGCTTCCACTGTTTTTCCCTTTGGGTACCTCCTACTGGTGAACTACGGTTTGCATATACATATATATGATTTTTTAATAAAATTCAATGTCTTCATCATGCTGAATTTTCTTCTTTTCCATTGACTCCTAAGTGCTATCGTCTTAAAATTATCTCCATCAAGGCTATCCTTGAAATTCTTTTTTGTTTATGGAAATCAAGGTAAGAAGGACCCCTTTCCTATTGATATTCCTTCTTCCACATAGACGTTTCTTCTTCTAACAACCTCTTAAGAACAGGCCAGAAGTATTGTCAATCACCAGGAGGAGGCTGGAGAGGGAAGAGTTCCTATGAAAAAAGCCTTAGGGGGTAGGATTTCAAGCGTTGATAGGCTAAATTTAAAAACATGTCATACAGCTCTTCATAACATTGTTTTCTGGCCTATGGCTGTGAGTTTGTATGACAAAGACCTCAAGACTGCAAAAACACTTTTTTTTCTCCAAAATGTCATACTTTGCTGCTCTTCCTTACACAAGTGGTTTTCAGTAAATGACACAAAGTATGAGGGCATGTAGACATATTACATCTCTAATAAAAACATTATCAAATTATCACTCTCTGAAAATTTGCTTTGATCTTTTTCAGATTACATATCATATGCTGAGATGACAGGCTGTCATTTCTGTTTCTAATTGGGGTGGGATCTCCAGCAGAGCAGTCGTGTTGCTTTTATCTATCCACCCCCAGCACAGTTTGTTTATTAACGTCCTTTTCTGGCTCAAAATACAATGTTTGTATCAAGACTAATGCTTACTGTATTTACTTTTGGGGAAGAAATTTGGGGTTTAGAATGAATTTCAACACTTTTAATGGTCCCCTGTTGACCAAAAGTGAAATCCAAACTCCGTACAATGACATGCAAAGCCTCTGAGGCTCTTGATGGTTTTCAGTTTTATATTCTCATTTATTTCACAGTGACATCAGGGCTGCAGAACCCCGCACAAACACTCCAGCCACTCAAGAATACTTCTTGGTTCTTTTCACTTCACATCTTTTGTTCATGCCTGAAATGCCTTCTTTGCTTTTATGCTTGATGGATACCTAATCCACTTTCCCTTCCCAACTTAAAGCAAATGACCTCCCTTCTAAGGGTTCCTTGAAACTTCCTCAAAGTTATATTTGCTCCCTATTTGCAATACCATACATTTTGAATTTATTTTCACATCTAGCTTTTATCACATTTCATTATAATTGCTTATAGATTTCTATCTCCCCCGCATGTGCGCGAGCTGTCTTGAAAACACATACACTTCTCTGGTAGCTCCACCAAGGCAAATATTGTATTGTATTCTGTTCTGCAGTCTCTTCACTTTGTACAAAGCCTAAAAAGTGGTTTAAAAATTCTTTTGAATAAAATTACAGAGCAATTATTTTCAGGTTAGAATTTACTCTTCCCCTTACAACTGTATGCCATTGGTGAAATCGCTTAACCTCTCTGAACTTCAGTTTCCTCGTCTACAAAAAGGAGAAAAACTCTTCATGATTGATGTGACTATTATATTAAATATTTTCCATGGAGCACAGTGGAGAGTTCTTTCAAATGCATTATGTTAACTATTCATATTATTAAGTATATAGCCAGAGGGGATTAATAAAAAGATGCTTATGTTATGGTTTCTTTGAAATGCTAGAGTGAATGAGAAAAAAGGATTCAGCTGTCTTAATGATTTAGTTATAGAGGACAATCTAATTTGCTCCCAATAGACTTTTTATTTTGGAAACAGCAACAAAAAGAAAAAAAAAATTAATACATTTAAAAAGTAGAATTATCTCAAGATACAATTATATTTTTTCCCAAATACTGTAATGAGAAACAATATTAGGTGTCGCAGTTATACTTTAGCAGAGGATTTGTTTATATTCATCAAGTTTAAAATCTGACTATACTAATTTCATTAGCATCTTATTTTTGCTTGGTTCACTTAATGTTATTCAAATACTCTATTTGAAATGTATCTCCTGAGATGTTTTTCCCCTTGAAGATGAACTTACTTTAATGTTTGCACAGGGGCTCAAGTGTGGGTATAGTAGATAGTTAATGGGCATGAAAAACTGCAGTAGAGCATGAAGCAGAGAACGAGCTCCTGCCTATTTATACAAATGCCTCCATTCCATACTCAGAAGGTGTCTGTAGTGTAAGAACACTCCCATCAGACACCCACCCACAGTCCTCATTGCATAAAAGAGGCATAACAAATGCGGGGGAGGACACCCCAGTCAGGAAGCCAAACACCTCTATGCGTCCATTTATTAATCTATTTACTGATTACATCTAAAGGGAGTAGGAGCTTTAATTTAGAACTACGCTTTGGCTTGTTGAAGACCCTTCACATGAGCCATTTCATTTGGGAGTTACATGGGCTGGAGAAGAACTTGGTAATTTGCCCTAAATCCCCAACCACCAGTGGAGGATGTGACTGAAGCTGACTAGCTGGATGGCTCTGGGTTTGCCCAACTTTGCAGACCCAGTCATTAGCGTAGTCAATATGCCCCGAGGTAAAAAGATCTTGACTCAAGCCCACTTTAGTAAGAAAGTCAAAGAAAACGTCATTCATTTAATTATTTCTCAGGGCAGTTAATATTCCAAGGGACTTCAGGTTCCAAGACAGGAATATTTTAGCATTGTGTTTGACTATGATAATTTACAGTGCATTGGGAGAGTAGGAAAACATCTCAGTAGAATTGGCTTTGCTTTCTTAAAAGATTCCTGCAAGAGGATCATCGTCTATGACTTACACAAGTATTGATCTGTGTGTACTCCGCAGAGACTCTTACAGTGATTTTAACATTGATCTTTGTTTCCTTACACTGCCATACCACGCACTCACAAAATCAGTGTTAGCACTATGTTACCTAACTGTTGTCTTCTGTAATAGGTAACTAGATGGTTTACAGATTTGGCAGTCCAATCTCTCACTGCATAGAAAAATATCTACTTGAGGCTTCCCTGGTGGTGCAGTGGTTGAGAGTCCGCCTGCCGATGCAGGGGACAAGGGTTCGTACCCCGGTCCGGGAAGATCCCACATGCCGCGGAGGGCTGGGCCCGTGAGCCATGGCCGCTGAGCCTGCGCATCCGGAGCCTGTGCTCCGCAATGGAAGAGGCCACAACAGTGAGAGGCCCGCGTACCGCAAAAAAAAAAAAAAAAAAAAAAAAAAAAAAAATCTACTTATCTACGTCTTTAACTATAAAAGTAGTCTTAAACTCTTAATATGCTTGTGTTGCCGTTACCCAAAGTTAGATACTATCAGTTCTTTTCTACATGAGTTTCATCCTTTCCTATTTGGAAAAACGTTGTTTTTTTTTTTCTGTCTATGGTTTTTATATACTACAAGACGACATGGTTTTATTTATGCTATGTTTTAGCCCAAAAGCCATCAAATATGTCAATTGTCTGTGGGAACACTGGACTTTAGGGTTTGCCTCTGCTGTACAAGTAGTCAAAGACTATCAAACAATGAACTGTGTAAGTTCAACCCAGACATGAATCAAACCTCTTCTATTCCACCCTCCTCTGCCCAGATTACAGAAGGAAGTTCGATGTATGTGATCTGGATCTAGACTAGGTTTGTTTAGGATTTTCTGCTTGAGTCAAAGCTTACCTATCTTACTCCTCAGTCTCCACCGGCTCTTCATCAGACAGACCAGACCTTTAGCAGCCTGATGTCTTGGGATATGGGGCATACGGGTAGATAGAGGTAGTGTGATTTGTGGCTAATGTCCTTTTTTAGTGGTCAAGAATTACGACTTATATAGATTGAATAACTTCTCCATGCAGTACTTCACACTCTGGAATAGGCTGGATGTTTGGAAGCCCTCACTAGCATTTTTAATAAAAGTGTCAGGTAGTGATACTGTTGACAAGAGCAACTGTACTTTATTTTATTTACAGTACAGTTTCCAATTATGCCCTGAAGATAATGGGACTGAACAAACAAGCCTTCACTGATTCACTGGCACTCAGAATTGTGGTCAGATGTATGTTGAATGATGTTTCTTTGGGAAGAAATGTGAGCAATTTTTATTTCAAGTAGTAGGGAGATGGTAAATGGAAAGATCTTCAGACAGAGAAAGTGAGTTTAATAGCACCAGTATTATCGGCAATGTCTACACTTCCACTGTTGTTAATGTTTCACTGTTGTTTCCGTTATACTGATAAACTGATATATTTACAGAATTAAAGTTCCTACACAAATGTTGCTGTAGGTTTAATCATAGCAAGCAGGGTGCCTATGCTAAAAAATGAAATAATTCAATAGGAGAGGCTCACTGAATTTCAAAGGAAAAATAAATTTACAGTAAGTTAAGTAAAACAAAAATTACCTTGACGTTTTCAAATTGTCTCTTTAAAAAAAAAAACGCTCACAGAAATTTTTCACTGTTTACAAGGGTTAAGTACAGGAAGTCCGATTTAAATAAATTTTAAATAAGCACAGATAATCTTTTAAAGAGGTATCATAGAAATGCAAAAACAATGCAATTTGAAGCAAACGTTTAGTTTCTAATATAATTTCTTTCTAATATATTTATGCTTTTCATCTGACCTAGAGTAGAAAATTTACTTGTCATTTCACCTTTCTTTTTGCAGTTGGTTTTATTTTCTGCTTCTGACGCATGGTGTTTTTTTCATATTCTGACATTAGATTTGGCAATTCATAGGCTAAAAGCAACAAAGAATGACTTCTCAACACATTGAAATTTTACAGAAGATCTTCTTGTTAGGCTTTACAAGCATTTTACAAAATAACTGTAAAATATACGATGGAAAAATAAATACGAAGTTTTTGCAAAGCAGGTTATATTTTGCAGTTTTCAAATGTCATTATATTTTTTTCTATTTCTTACAAGAGCAAAGTGGATGATCATCTCCCAAACATGGAAAATAAAGTGCGATCACTACTTCAAATGAATTATTTAGGACCTCTTGTCTACCTTTCTGTTCAAGGGTAATTTGCAAAAGAGTCAAACAATATTAGCCAAATATAGTTTAATTAAGAGGATCAAAGCTGTTTTTTTCCTTCAAATATGCTGCATGAGTGTCAATATTATATGCCAAGTATAAATACTAATAAAATTTTTTTCTCACAAATGCAGATCTTCAATAATAACTGTGTCATTATGTTATTAATAAGAGATGATAATTATTCAGTAATGTGATGTTTCTGGAACTTAAAAGTGTTTTGCATAGATTTACTCATTTCATCTTTACCACAGTCCCATGGGTAGGAACTGTTATCTCCAGCTTCCAGATTAGGAAACTTGGACACAGAAAATGTAAACATTTTGACAAAAGTCACAATATGACAAACTGAGATGAGAACTGAGTAGGTCCAACTCCAGAGGCAACACTCTTAATCATTATTTCTATAAAACTGCCCCTTTGTACACTTTGCATTTCATAGTCTTTTATATTAAGATTTAGTTCTCCCAAAGGCAAATAATTTACAAGCAAAACTTGGAAATGTCTAATAATTAGCAAAAACACTAGCAGAAACTCTGTAAAAGGGGGAAATATCAGGTTTCACAAGCTAAGAAGCTGCCTCACATAGGAACTCTTTGCTAATATGCAACAGTCAAGTACCATTAAGCACTGGCAAAATTCTAAAACAACCTGGACACTTCAGGGTAACATGACAGCAGGTTACAATGCCAGGCCATAATGGGTTCTTTCTTGTTATTATTTTCTACTTATTATTTAACTATAAATAGCAGGCAGTGACAACCCAATTATCACCACTAGAAGCAAAATTACAAGAGCACCAGAGGGGTAGAAGGCAAGTTCCTCCTGTCTACGAAACCTGCAATCTGCTACAGGGATAAAGCAGTGCTTTAAAAAATGGTACTGACAATGCCAGCTAGACAGCACAAGCGAGGAGCAAAAGGAATGGCTCCAGCCTTCACAGAAGAGAAAAAATGGTAATGTATTTGAAATGATTTTACTAAGCATCTCCTATATACCAGGCACTGCCTGTGCCCTGGGGTTACAGTGAGGTCAAAATAAGACCCCTAGCTAAATTCTAGTCAGGGAGGAAGATAGATAGATATAGATAGATAGATACATAGATAGATACATAGATAGCAAGATATGGTACAGCATAATAAAAGGATAAAGAATGACAAGGTGAGCTATTTTATTAGGGAGGTCAGGGAAGGCCTCTCTCAAGTTGTAACACCAAGTGGGATTTAAATAAAGATGGGAACAAGCCAGTTAAATTTCTTCAGTTAATGATTTCCAGGCAAAAGGAACAGAGAAAATAAAGTATCAGAGGCCAAAAAAAGGTCCAAAATGAAGTCCAAAGTGGCCAGGGTTAGATAACATGATGTAGGGACTTACAGGACATGGAGGGGTCTTTGCATTTTTGTCTAAGGGGGCAGGAAACTAGCAGAGGGCTTGGAGCAAAGGGCTGCCATGCATGACCTTGCCAGAGGCTCACTGTGGCTTTCAATGGAAACTAGACAATAAGAGCAAGAGTGGAGAAACAAATGAGAGACTACTCTTCAGTGTCAGGAGGAAGGATGGTTGTTCCGACCAGAGCGTTAGCAGCGGAAATGGCGGAGAAGCTGAAACGTTCAAAATTGAGTCTCAAGCCAGCAGAATGTGCTGATCGACAGGGAAGACTGGACTAAGATAAAAAAGAAAACAGATATAGCAGTGATTTCAGAAAAGCCACAGTTTGTACAAAACAACAGTGCTCATGCAATGGAAAATGGCAAAGTAAACCAGTCTGAGAGCACGCATTGCTGCAGCCTGACCAAGGGGTGCTGGATCACCTAGACCATCACAGAACTGTTCTTGACACATGCTGACCTAGACATAAGATTATATATGTTTGTACACATGGGTATACATATGCATACGCATATGTTTACACCTATATATAATCACATAGATTTAGTTACCCCATACATCATGCCTATTTTTTTAAAAGACTAACATGCCCTTTTCTTTAAAGAGCAAGTAAAAATAGTATCACGTATTCCAAAAATTTTAACCCCAAAAGCATTCATAAAAAAATAAATCTAAAATGTCAGCATCTCTTCTGATACACTGTCAATTCAGAGGTGTTACTTTAGAGTGATTCACCTTGAATCTCACTCTAAGAACGAGTTACTTGGCTCTGTCAAAAGAGGCAAACGCAGACCCTTTAAACATGCATCAAGGGGCTTCCCTGGTGGCGCAGTGGTTGAGAATCCGCCTGCCAGTGCAGGGGACACGGGTTCAAGCCCTGGTTCTGGGAGGATCCCACATGCCACGGAGCAACTAGGCCCGTGAGCCACAACTACTGAGCCTGCGTGTCTGGAGCCTGTGCTCCACAACAAGAGAGGCCGCGATAGTGAGAGGCCCGCGCACCGCGATGAAGAGTGGTCCCCGCTTGCCACAACTAGAGAAAGCCCTCGCACAGAAATGAAGACCCAACACAGCCATAAATAAATAATAAATAAATTAAAATTACAACCTCCCTTTAAAAAACAACAACAACAAAACATGCATCAAAAATTTATATTCACTCATTTATTCCCCAAATGTTTACTGTGGGCTAATGTACATTAAGTATTATACAAGGCAGTAGGGTTATGGAAATGGATAATCAGATCTCGGCCATGATCTAGTGGTCTCCATATCTGGAAGGAAAATGACCCTGAGTGCATAATTACAAGACATGAGCTAGAAGCAGAGTGTGTTAAGGAAATGTCAGGTTCCACACCTAAGCACCTGGCATCAAAGGAGCTGGGCACTACCTGACAAATACATTTTAGCATGATACAGAGTTTTGTTTTTTCAGGTAACTGATTGTTTATTCTTGAGAGGAAGCCTTCCCAGTGATTTAAAATCCCCACGTGGACCTTAAACATTAACTACTTCAATATGTCTCTGGGAGTGAGAAAACAGTAAATAACCTCAAATGGGTTTTCAGTTTTGCTTTTTGGTTGTTTTAACCCATAGCACAAAACTTGTGACACATCGGTACTCAAAAATATTTATTGAAGAGTAAATGAATGAATAATTGAGTCTATGTGTTTTGAGAAAGAAATGAAAGAGAGGATCCAAAGCAGAAAGAAAAACTAAGAGAAACTCAAAAGAAAACCTCTTAGCTCTATTTTCACATTTCCACCTCTTACACACACACCTTACATCTACATTCTCCATAAATTATCCAGCAGTCATTTCTATGATAGAACTATGTATTGTAAAACCAGAGATTGTGTCATGTTGCTTTTTAACACCTACGTGTGTAGAGGCTACAACCCACAACAGGGTTTTCAGTTATTTATTTAAATGCCACATTTCTTTGCCTTTAAAAGAGACTTCATTTTGCTTTATATCCATTCGTTGTACAGACTGAAAATAGGAAACATTAAAAAATTAACAGTAAGAGAAAGCTAATTTTCTGATAAAAACACTTGCTTTACCACACCCCAGCCATACTCCCAAATCTCCATGTTTTCTTAGGGATACAATAGGTTCACAGAGCCTTTGCAGCATGGTGCAACGGTTTCCATGGATTTTTTTTTAAGTTTAGTGAACAGTGTGCTTTCAAAGACATGTACTGTCAAGGCCTTTGGCAGAGTAAATTATGTATTTCTGAGATATAAAAAGTATTTTTGATGTTTTCTTTTTTCCCATTAAATAGTTTAAAGTATAGAAAATTACAGGGTTTAACCGACCCTATCACTCATCTAGAGTAAACAAATTTTCATACTTTGCCAGTTTGCTTCAAATATTCTGTTTACCGAACAATTGAAATATTGACATATGAAATTGAAATTTCCTTTTTTTTTTTCTGCTATGGCCTTAACAAGTCCAGCCCCACTCCCCTTCAGCATTTCCCAAAGGCAAAATTTTGGCATATTTCATTCCATTTCATATTTTTGGACTTATGCTACACATACTGTACCCACAAATAAAGTCTTTTCAAAATTATATGGTACGCTTCTTATTGTATCAGTCAGCCATTTTTTTTAACTCAATGTCATATTTTTGAAATATATTCATGTTGATTCCTATAGATTCCCCTTCATTTTAACTGCCAATTATATCATAGGTCAAATTCTTAGGTCTTTTTTTTTTTTTTTTTTTGGATTACCTATTCTGGTCCACTGATGTATTTTTTCCTGCACCAACACCATGTGATTTTAATTACGGTATAATAGACATTGATATAAGGTAAGGCTCCACCTCCTTCTTTTTCACAATTGTCTTGGCCATTCTTGATGCTTTCTTCTTTGTATGATCTTTGGAATCAGTTTTCTAGTTTAGAATTGTGTTGAATTCAGAGATTTATTTGAGAAAACTAACATATTTATGATACTGTGTCTTATCTACTATAAATACGGTATATCTTTTCTGTTATTCAGGACTTCAGGTTCTGCATAATGTTATTTAACTGTCTCCACACTTTTTAGCTAGATTTCTTTCCAGTTATCTAATAATCTTTGCTGCCCATATAAAGTGTCTTTTACATTTTTAAGTGACTATTGTTGATGTAGCGGAATAATAAATATTTCTGTTTTGTTGATTGGCATGGTCAACAGAATCATGCCCCCCACCCCAAGGATTTCCACATCTTAATTCCCAGAACCTGAGAATATGTTCGGTTACACAGCAAAGGGGAATTAAGATTGCATATCAAATTAAGATGATAGTTAGCTGACCTTGAGAAGGTGAGACAGTGAGATTGTGCTGGACTATCCCAGGAGGTCCATTGTAACACAAGGGTCTTTATAAGAGGAGGAAGATGACAGAAGTGTCAGAGTTAGGGAGAAACTTGAAGGTGCTATGCTGCTGGCTTTGAAGATAGAGGAAGAGCTCATGGGCCAAGGAATGCTGGCTGCCTTTAGGAGTGGAAAAAGCAAGGAGACAGATTCTCCCCTGGAGCTTACAGAAGGGATGTAGCCCTCCAGAGACCCATTTCAGATGTCTCATCTCCAGAACGGTAAAATAATGAATTAATGTTAAGCTACTGAGTTTGTGATAATTTGCTATAGCAGCAATAGGAAACCTATATAATTTGTATCTAGTAAATGTGCTAAACTATTATTAACTCTAACAGTTTTTTTGTGACATTTACCTTGGATTTTACGTGTCTAAAAACATACTGAATACAAATAATCATAATTTTATCTTTTCCTTTCTAATACTAATACCTCATTTTTAATATATTTGTCTTGCTACATTGACTAGAACACCCAGCACAATACTGGAAATAGTAATACTAGGCACCTCAATTATTGCTACCTTGATAGAAATGATGTTATTTTCTGAGTTATATGATGTTGCCTGATTGGCTGATGCCATTTGTAAGGTAAGGAAAATCCCTACTTAGTCTTTGTTTTCTAGCAGTTAAAAAATTTCTTACTCAGCATCTCCTGTTTGACATTTAATCGTCACCTCAAACTTAATGTGCCTAAATTTGTCTTATTTCCTCCCTAAATCTTCTCCTTTCCTAACTTCCCCATCTCGATTAATGGCACTGTCATTCACACAGGTACAAACTGAGGAGTGATTCCAAACTTCTCTCTTTCTTGCATTTCTCATATCCAAGTTACTGGCAAATCCAATGAGTCCTAACTTTAAAACCATAATACAATTAGCCACTTTCACCTCCCCAGCTCATACTAACTCAGACAAGCCACAGCCATCTCTCATCTGGACTACAATACCTCCGTTAATGCTCTTTTGCCCCAAGAGTCCATTTTACCCGCAGGCATAATGACCTTTGAAAAATGTAAATTATCTGATGTCATTCCTGTGCTCAAATTTCTCCATTGGCCTTCCATCAGATTCAAAATTCAATCTAAATCCTTACCATAACCTCTAAGATTCTATGTGATCTGACATCTCCTACTATACTCTATGCCTCTCAACCTGCCTCAGACACATTGCTTTCTCTGATATTTCTTAAGCATATCAAGCTGTTCCAAGTTTAAAGTTTTTGTATTTGATGTTTCCTTTGCCTGAAACCCTCCTCCTTCAGATTTTCTCATGGATTATTTCCTCTGTTCATTCAGGTGTCAGGCCATATGCTCTCTCTTCAAAAAGGCAGTCCTTGACCAAACTATCTAAAATACCTAAAGTAGCACACACATTCATGCAAAATGCACACAGCCATAGTTATTGACTCCTTTATTTTTCTACATAGAACTGATTGCTACCCACCAACATTATACATGCAAGTAGTTTGTGTTTTGTTGTCTTGACCACTGTAATGTAGGATCCATGAGGGCAGAGATTTTCTATTTTATTTATCACAGCATCCCCAGTGCCTGGAAAAGTATCCATCATAATGGGTAAATTATGCTAAAGAAATAGTTGTTTAAAACACGTTGAATTGATGCTAAAGCAATATTTGGTTAAAACATGTTGAATTTACTCAAATATTTTACCTATATCTAAAATATAATCATGGCTGTCAATCTGTCAATTGTCTGTCAGTGTGGTGAATTACATGTATATGGTCTATCATTGTCATTGTCAGTTTTTGTAAGTTTTCTGTTTTTGCTTAAAAAGAATCTGTAAACATTTTTTTCTTTTTTTTTTTTTGGAGTATAATTGTTTTACAATGTTGTGTTAGTTTCTGCTGCACAGTGAAGTGAATCAGCTATATGGATACATATATCCCCTTCCTCTTGGACCTCCCTCCTCGCCCACATCCCACCCATCTAGGTCATCACAGAGCACCAAGCTGAGCTCCCTGAGCTATACAGCAGGTTCCCACTTGCTATCCATTCTACACATGGTAGCGTATCTATGTCAAACCCAATCTCCCAATTCATCCCACCCTCCCCTTCGCCCACTGTGTCCACACAACCATTCTCTACACATCCATTCTCTGCCTTTCTATTCCTGCCCTGCAAATAGGAAGAATCTGTAAATATTTTTTAGATCTAACATATCAAATTAATCAGTTGTATCTATATCATCCAAGTAGTTTAAATGCTTACTAATTTTGTGTGCCTGATCCATTTAGTTTTTTGAAAGATATGTTAATATGTTCCATTGAGATTGTATTTGTAGATCTTTTGCTTTTGACATATAAATCCAGGAGAATCGTGTGCAAGTTTTGAACTGTAGTATCTTATATTTTTTTCCTTTCATTATTTTGTAAAATTTCTCTCCGATCCTAATAATGTTTTTTTCTCTTAAATTTTATCTCATTAATATTGCTAGACCAGGTATATTTAAGTTAGAATTTTACAGTATATTTATTTCTTTCATTTATAACTTTTCTGTACTACTTTAAGTGTTCCTCAGAAGCTACATTTCTCTGAATTTTATTTCAGTATAATATGATTAGTCTTTATCTTTATATCTAAAAATTTAGTACATTAACATGTCATATAATTACTGGTTAAGTGTGGAATTATTTTTTCAATCATTTTTATTTACCATTCTTTTTCTTTTTATCTTTTCATTTTTTACCATTTGTTACCAATTTTTTCTTAGATCCCTTTATCTCACATACATGTAACTTCCCCAAACATGCTAAGAAAAAATGTGAGTTTTCAAAATTTTTTAGTTTTCTCTTAAATGTTTAGTATTAACATTGACTTTATACAGTTCCAACAAAGTCTAGTTACTCAGTATATTCTCTCTCCTCCTAAACAACAGATAATTAATATACTTAGCTACCTTCCAACTCCTCTGCAATCATTCTTTAAGACTTATATTTTTTTCTTGCCCTTAATAGACTTACCAACATCATTTACCACTATTTTTGTCAATGAGTATTTATAGCATCACATTTATTTCTCTGAATTCATTTCTTTTTTGCTGAAAAACATCTCTTAGTAATGTTTCTGCAAGAATATTTCAATTATAAATGCTCAGCTTTTGTACTTCTGAAAATACCTTATTTCTTCCTCACTCTTGAATGATAATCTACCTGGCTAGGATAATTTCCTCCTGAATGAATGCAAATAATTCAAAAATCCTCTGAAAAAACAATCTTTAAATGACTGAAAATGCTCAAAGTGATAAAAGAAGAAAAAATATCCATAAAGAACAAAAATTATGAAACAAACACACATATGGATCAAAACTAGATGCAGATTCTTTTAAAGTCAATTATTAATTTTGGAAATGAAAATAGCAACATTAAATTATGGGGTGCATGCTAATTTGGCCAAAGCCACAGACAAAATGACATAACTGGAACACTGTACTAAGGGATTGATCCAGAGGACTACAAAGGGATATACAGAAAACAGATGAAAAATCTGAAAGATAAGGGAAGAAGCACCGGGGAAAGATTCAGAAGTTTCAGAATACCCCTAATATAAGTTTCAGAAGTGGAGGGTACAGGGAATAAGGGAGAGACTCTATCTGAGAAGGTAATGTCTGACCATTCAGAATTTAAGAAGGAAACATACATGTTGAATTTGTGACTCTGTCATGGAGTTGATTTCCTCTTGTGCTTTGGAATCTTATTCTTCAAGCTTATGTTTTTGGGGTATTTCTTAGAAAGTTTAATGTTGTGGTGGTCATTTTTGGTTTTTTACATATGTGTTGATTAGTTTCCCTCTCCTGAGTTCCAATGGCTGAGTCTGGTTTTACAATTGTGTCTAAACAGCTCACAGGTATCTACTCCAGAAACAAGTCTTAAAAATGAATGCTTGGGCCTTTTTTCCCTGAGGTTCCCACAGACAGAGTTTCTGAGTCAGTGGGCCCTTTGGTCTAGGTCTCAATATGCCTCTGTTTCCCTTCCTTCCCTTGCTCTAGGCAGCAGCTCAATACCAGGTGCAGTCAGACTTAGCCCTCAAAACTTTAAAAATTGCTGTGCATAAGTGTATCTTGCCTCAGATTAATGCCATTGACATGACTGCAAGTCTTATGGGAGCCAGTCTGGTCCTTGTGAACACACAGCACTGAACCCCAGCCACCTCTGCTTGCTTCCTCACCCAGAGCCTGCTTCCTAGAACCTGGTCCTAGAAGTCTGTAGGTTAAGCCTCTACATACTGCACCATGTTTCTGTTTGGTGTGTGAATCACAAAATCATCTTGAGGCAATGTTAATTCTGATTTTTTAAAAAGCTTTCTAATACCCTAGACTAACCTATTTTCCTGCAAAATGGGTAATTAAAATTAAAAAATGGATTCCTACATTGCCTTAATTTCTATGACTGTGGTGATAGAAAAAGTTATTCTCTAAACAAAAATTTACTTTACCAAATCAAATATGAATTAATGGTGTCCATTTCTGCTACACATGACATGTCCTCAGTAAGTGGCCTCCCCGCCAGTATGGTTGCCACTACTGCTCACAAGTAGAACTCCACGCTCAACATGAGTGAGTTGTGATAGTTCTCAAATACACTAGGCCAGCATACATACTAGTTACGGTGACTTTGTTGTTTAATTAAATAGTATGTGCACTGATTAAATATAAGTGCCAAAATGGTTTATTTCTCTGAAAATTTAGTTGAAAAGTTTCAAAAAGCTTGGATATCTAAAGTTGCTAAATAAAAATGCTATTGAATTATATGTGGGTGAGCCAATGCAGAGAACTAAGGAAAACGAATAAAAACCTAGAAGATTTCTTTGCAAGTGTTAAATCATGTACTACTCTAGAAAACTAAACCTGGAAATTAAAGATTGAATTCTGTATATGGTTTATGCTACAAAAAATAAACAGAAATCTAGTCAATAGGTCTATACTCTAAGAAAAAAATTTAGCTCTACTTAAAAGTAGTGTAAATGAATGTGCATTTATACGTTTTCAGCCAAAATAAAATATTTACCATGAGCTTGTATTACTTTCATGGTTCTCTGCTTTAGCCAACTTTTTTGATTATCCAAGGAGATGCCAGTCCCAATAGCTTTTATTGTATTTCTGTTACCATCAGAAAAGCACTGGGAGGAAAATAAATTGGAGGACTTTGCTTCTTTATGAAGACAAAAATGAGATGAAAAATTATCTAATTTGCAAACAAAATGTTCTTTTCTTATATCATTTCTATGCTCAGTTATGTAAATGGAGAAATGACAGGCTGTCAGTAATGTGTTTTTTGTGACAAAGTGTGTTTGGGGATTAGTCTTAGTTTGAAACTGTGTGATGTGGGACCAGGCAACATGAACTCAGGAAAGAACAAACCACTCTACTGGCTTGAGAAATCAGGACATAAGAGCAAGTGTCAGTCCTCTAAGCAAGCACTACACTGCAGGTGCTGGCTCATTGCTTCAGGTTAGCCTTTGCAGGGCTTTTGGAGAGTGTCCTCATGATTATTTATTACCTTAGAAACAATCCACACTGAATTTAGTCTTTAGGAGAATATAGTCTTTAGGAGATTTCATCAAATTAAACAAAATAGAAAGGATTTTTTTTTTTTTTTTTTTTTTTGCGGTACGCGGGCCTCTCACTGTTGTGGCCTCTCCCGCTGTGGAGCACAGGCTCCAGACGTGCAGGCTCAGTGGCCATGGCTCACGGGCCCAGCCGCTCCACGGCATGTGGGATCCTCCCGGACCGGGGCACGAACCCGTGTCCCCTGCATCAGCAGGCGGACTCCCAACCACTGTGCCACCAGGGAATCCCAAAAGGAAATTTTTAATAATTTTTTTTAGGTAGGACTAAAATCTATATGAGAAAAACAAATTAGATTTTGTTATAAAAAGTTGCCATGTATAAGACTACTGGTTTCAGAGATTTGCTTTCATTTGTAAAATAATTGAATCTAAAGACATAGAATAATAAAATTTAAAGCCTAAAATCAGCAGGCTCATTCAACCACTTCATTTCTACATGAAAATAAGACCTGTTATGAGAACTTTCGCAGGCTTTCCCTAAGTAGAAAATAATTCAATATTTTTTTTACTTGCAAACACAGATGCAGAAACACAGATGCTGATTAACCCTTCAAAAGAGCCTCTTCTAATGACTACAGTGCCCGATAGGAGGAAAGTTGAGGGAATGAGGAAGGAGGAGACAAGACAGGCAACCTCTAGTTTTGATTCTTTTTTGTGCTGTATAGACAGAAACATTTCTTGGGACCACATGAGACCAGGGTTGCAGTTTATTACATTTCTGGAGCTCTTTTTAATTTGATTTTATGACCTCTCCAATCAATGCATGACAATATGCTATACAATATCAAGTGTCAGCAACAATGTGGAGAAACTGAGATGCTAATTTGCTGCTGGTGGGAACGCAAATTGGTACAACTACTAATAAAAAGTAAAGTTGAAGATATAATATGCTCTTTGTTCCAGTAATCACACTCCTAGGTACAGATCCTAGAGAAACTTTCCCATGTGTTGCTGCAACACTTACACCTTCACACACACACACAAAAATGGAATTAACTTAAAAATCTAACATCAAGAGAATGAATAAACAAATTCTGATCTAGTCAGACTAGGGGACCCTATACTGTAGCTAAAATGATTGAACTAGAAGTTGAAAAAGAGTATTTACAGCATGAATCATTTTTAAGAAGATTGAAAACATACACACACGTATATATTTTGCTTACCCAAATATATATTGTGTGTATATTACATAGAAATATATTTATTTTAAATATATAATACACATTATGTTACATAATTATGTGTAAGCATAAATTTACATAGAAATAAAAAAAAAACCACATTTAGGATAATGTTTATTTCAATAGAGGGAGGAAAATAAAGTGTTCAGGAATGAGTACACGGGAGTTTAAACCGTATCTGAGTTTAAACCGTATCACATTGCTTTAAAAGTGTAAAAGAAACACTAAAATAAATTTGGCATGCTTATATGATTTAGCAAAAGTTTATCATGGGTTCTTTTACTATGTTATTTCTTTACTTTTCCCTATAGCTGAAATACAATTGATCCTTGAATAATGAGGGGGTGGGGCACCGCCCCTCCATGCTGTTGAAAATCCATGTTTAATTTATTGCTAGTCCTCCCTGTATGCAGTTCCTCCATACCCAAGGTTGTGCATCCTTAGATTCAGTCAATCAGACCTCAGTACTGTAGTATTTATTATTGAAAAACAATCCAGGTATAGGTGGACTCACACAGTTCAAACTCTTGTGGTTCAAGGATCAACTGTACTTCATAATCATAAAATACAGTCACTGCCTATTGTTCCTAAGTTGAATATTTAGCAAACTTCAATACCTAAATATGCACAGAAACAATAAAACAAACTAAATGACCAAGAGTCATTGTGTCAAGTACCCATTTTTCCAGAGAGTATAGGAAGTAAGGTCCCATACTACAACATTGTCTTTAATGGTGCATTTAATATTTTTTTTACATTTTAACCAATATCAGGTACATACTTCAAATACTGACTGCTTGCTGAATCTTTTGATGAATGAAAGATATTCCAGAGTCAGCGCAAAGAAATTTAGGGGTCTTTGTGTAGAGACAAAAAATAAAGGGACGTTTTCCATTCATGATTTCCCGTGTTGTAAGGTAGGTAGCTTTAATAATACCAGAAAATAAAAATTCTATGTTAGAATCTAGAAAATGTGAAGGTACTAAAGCTAGGCTGTAAGTCTCCTCCCACTGTTTCTTTCAGAAGACCAGAGAGAAGGCACCCACCAACTGATTACGTTTTTTCAGAGTTTACTGTGGGTATCTCAGGTTGTTTGGGTCATTTTGCTTTATGACTTGAAGAAAATTAAACTCATTCTAGGGAGACTTTAATCTGCTATAGAGGATCATGAAGACTAAACGATATTTCCCTAGCAATGGTTGTTTTTCTCCTCACTTTTTCTAATACTATTTCTTTTTTATTTGGGAAAATTTTAATATCAACATTTCAATTAAACTTTAATACTCCCTGCACTAATCTAAATTGGGAGAATCTCAACTATGCTACTGACCATATTATCTCCTTCCTTGGTGTAGAATAGGTTTATTTACATTTTTTTCTATCCCTGCCTCAAATTTAACTATAATCCACAAAGGGAGAGATATAAATGCCTCCATAATACTGTATTTCTCATATACATGATTTTAGCTTTTTTCAAGTGCTACGTTTACATAATTCCAAAGATTATGTTCACAAGAACAAAACCATTTTTCAAGCCCTGAAGATTCTGTTTTAACAGCTCAGGGGGAAGTGCGTTTTCAAAAGTATCAATGTGGAGGAGTTAATGATCAATTACATGAAGGGAATAAAACTAGTTTCAGAGATAAGATGAACAGCAAGCCTTCGCCTCCCAGATGTAACACCTATCCACTGCGTAAGCAGATGGACAAGAACTGTGTCTATTTAGATAACGGGCGTGAGCGACACTCAGGTCTTTGGGACCCTCCAGCCAGTCTTAGTCTTTCTGAGGTTATAATGTTTCCTTGCTGGATCAAAAGAAGCTGAACTCAGCTACATGGGGACAGCTCTCCTGAGCATTTCTCCTTTTGACATAGAGCCTTTTGATTCAAGGAGAATCAATGGTACCGTGCACAGGCTTAAGTTAGTTTTTGAACTTTAGCTCTATTTTTCACAAGGCTAAATTTCACTCTAAGTCCGAGGCAAAAAGGAGCCTACTCCTTTTCTGCTGGGTTGTGCTTTCAGGTTTATTCCCAATTCCCTGGAGTGTACCACTAAAAGTAAAGCAGCATTGGAAGATTCCATATAAGTACCACCTTCCCTGTCCTTAGGGTCATGGCTATTACTAAATCTATAAAACTAAGACTTTGTACAAGTACCTAAATTGTTGTTTTTGTTATTATTTAGAAAAAGTTGATGCTGCCATGGCAGTCAAAATGTGTGTTACTAAACTGAGTGGAGAGTCAAAGAAATCAACTGAATATTTAAAAGCATTTACTATGTGTTATAGCACTCAATTTTCATGCAAATATTGCAAAATGTTATCTTCTTGTGCAGAGCCCTGTTAAATAATTTGGTTAAGGAACACACTTTGCAATATAAAATGTCGATTAAGCATCCAACGATTTCCAACTATAAAACACTAATTTTTTTCCATTCTGTTATCCTTTGTGCAGCATTGGGGTTTTAACTATTGAGAGAAGAAGCAAAAGAATTACATTCCTTTTCATACATCAATAAAATATGCTTACCAATGTACTAAACTTAAGGAAAGTTTTAAGACAGCATTCCATTCATCCTCAAGAAGGCTTACAACCTAGTTCAAATGAACAAGGTACAGCAACTATGGTGTAGTATTGGTAACAGACTTACTCTGGGATTGAAAACAACTCTAAAATTTGGGTTGATTAAACACCGTGGTTTGAACAAGTTGTAGCGCAAACAAGGCACCCAGGATTTGGAGAGCTGAGATCCCAAGCTCCTGCAAAAAGGGAGTCTCAGAGAAATGAGCTCCATATCCTGTATGCAATTTCCCCTCAAGGTATTTGCCAGTTCCCAGCTGTGCACATGCAGTATGAAATGCCAAGATCAAGCAGAAAGCAACTGCTACAGGGCTATAAAAATAAGCAGAGGTTTCTGTAATTTCACAATTCTTAGAAGACGAATATTGTAGTTCAAGGTTCACCAAGGAGGAGGGGAACTGACTAAAACCCTGGTTGTCTATTAAAATCCCTGAAAGATTCTGCCATAGAAATAAAGGGAGTCCACTCTCTGTAATGGACAGAATAAGAAGAAAAGAATATATAAAAAATATGTCTTCTGACCACAATAAAATTGATCAAGAAATAAATAACAAAAAGATAACTAGATCATTTTAAATGAATAAAATGTAAATATCATCTGGGCCAAAGAAAAATTTAAATTCATAATTAGAAAATATTTGGAAAATATGACATATTTCCACTTATTAAATGCTGTGTTTATGTAGCCTTACCTATATAAATTTTTAAAAGAAGTAAGGCTGAATATCAATTACCTAAACTTCCACCTCAAGCAGCAAAAAAATATTTTTACAAAGAGCAGAAATCAATGAAACAAAACAAGACATAAAATGGAAAAAAATTAACAAATGTAAGAATTGATTGCTAAAAATGAATAAAAGTAAGAAGTTCCTAAGCAAACAAAAGAAGCAAAAAGAGAGAGAACACAAATTACCAATATAAAGAATGAAAGAGGACACATTACTACAGGTTCCACAAAAATTAAAATGGGATGGCTGAGGGGAGTTTCAAGATGGCAGAAGAGTAAGACGTGGAGATCATCTTCCTCCCCACAAATACATCAGAAATACATCTACGCGTGGAACAACTCCTACAGAACACCTACTGAACGCTGGCAGAAGACCTCAGGCCTCCCAAAAGGCAAGAAACCCCCCACGTACCAGGGTAGGACAAAAGAAAAACAGAGACAAAAGAATAGGGATGGTACCTGCACCAGTGGGAGGGAGCTGTGAAGGAGGAAAGGTTTCCACACACTAGGAAGCCCCTTCACGTGCAGAGACTGCGGGGGGCGGAGGGGGGAGTCTTCGGAGCCACGGAGGAGAGCACAGCAACAGGGGTGCAGAGGGCAAAGCAGAGAGATTTCTGCATGGAGGATCCGTACCGACCGGCACTCACCAGCCTGAGAGGCTTGTCTGCTCACCCGCCGGGGCACCCGGGGCTGGGAGCTGAGGCTCGGGCTTCGGAGGTCAGACCCCAGGGAGAGGACTGGGGTTGGTGGCGTGAACACAGCCTGAAGGGGCTAGTGCACCACGGCTAGCTGGGAGGGAGTCCAGGAGAAGTCTGGAGCTGCCGAAGAGGCAAGAGACTTTTTCTTGCCTCTTCGTTTCCTGGTGTGAGAGGAGGGGGGATTAAGAGCGCTGTTCAAAGGAGCTCCAGAGACGCATGCGAGGCACGGCTATCAGCGCGGACCATAGGGATGGGCATGAGAAGCTAAGGCTGCTGCTGCCGCCACCAAAGCCTGTATGCAAGCACAGGTCACTATCCACACCTCCCCTCCCGGGAGCCTATGCAGCCCGCCACTGCCAGGGTCCCGGGATCCAGGGACAACTTCCCCGGGAGAATGCACGGTGTGCCTCAGGCTGGTGCAACGTCACGCCGGCCTCTGACGTCACAGGCTCGCCCCGCATCCTCATCCCTCCCTCCCCGCGGCCTGAGCGAGCCAGAGCCCCCGAATCAGCGGCTCCTTTAACCCCATCCTGTCTGAGCGAAGAACAGACACCCTCAGGAGACCTACATGCAAGAGATGGAGCCAAATCCAAAGCTGAACCTCAGAAGCTGTGCGAACAAAGAAGAGAAAGGGAAATCTCTCCCAGCAGCCTCAGAAGCAGCGGATTAAAGCTCCACAGTCAACTTGATGTACCCTGCATCTGTGGAATACCTGAATAGACAGCCAATCATCCCAAATTGAGGAGGTGGACTTCGGGAGTAACGATATATATATATATATTTCCCTTTTTCTCTTTTTGTGAGGGTGTATGTGTATGCTTCTCTGTGTGATGCTGTCTGTATAGCTTTCCTTTTACCATTTGTCCTAGGGTTCTGTCTGTCTGGTTTTTGTTTCTTTTTTTTTAGTATAGTTTTCAGGGCTTGTTGTCATTGGTGGATTTGTTTTGGTTTCGTTGCTCTCTTCCTTTTTTTTTTTTTTTTTTTTACTACTTTTAAAGAAATGTTTCTTAATAATTATTTTTTATTTTAGTAACTTTACATTATTTTATTTTATTATCTGCTTCTTTCTTTTTTTCTTTTTTTTCTCCCTTTTATTCTGAGCCATGTGGATGACAGGCTCTTGGTGCTCCAGCCAGGCGTCAGGGCTGTGCCTCTGAGGTGGGAGAGCCAAATTCAGGACACTGGTCTACAAGAGACCTCCCAGCTCCACGTAATATCAAACAGTGAAAATCTCCCAGTGATCTCCATCTCAACGCCAAGACCCAGCTTCACTCAAGAACCAGCAAGCTACAGTGCTGGACATCCTGGACACCAAACAACTAGCAAGTCAGGAACACAACACCATCCATCATCAGAGAGGCTGCCTAAAATCATAATAAGGCCACAGACACCCCAAAACAAACCACCAGATGTGGACCTGCCCACCAGAAAGACAAATTCCAGCCTCATCCACCAGAACACAGGCACTAGTCCCCTCCACCAGCAAGCCTACAAAACCCACTGAACCAATGTTAGCCACTGGGAACAGACACCAAAAACAACGATAAATACAAACCTGCAGCCTGTGAAAAGGAGACCCCCAAACACAGTAAGTTAAGCAAAATGAGAAGACAAAAAAACACAGCAGGTGAAGGAGCAAGGTAAAAACCCACCAGACCTAACAAATGAAGAGGAAATAGGCAGTCTACCTAAAGAAGAATTCAGAATAATGATAGTAAAGATGATGCAAGATCTTGGAAATAGAATGGAGAAAATACAAGAAACGTTTAACAATGCCCTAGAAGAACTAAAGAGCAAACAAACAGTGATGAACAACACAATAAATGAAATTTAAAATTCTCTAGAAGGGATCAATAGCAGAAAAACTGAGGCAGAAGAACGGATAAGTGACCTGGAAGATAAAATAGTGGAAATAACTCTGCAGAAGAGAATAAAGTAAAAAGAATGAAAAGAATTGAGGACAGTCTCAGAGACCTCTGGGACAACATTAGACACACCAACATTCGAATTATAGGGGTCCCAGAAGAAGAAGAGAAAAAGAAAGGGACTGAGGAAATATTTGAAGAGATTATAGTTGAAAACTTCCCTAATATGGGAAAGGAAATAGTTAATCAAGTCCAGGAAGCACAGAGAGTCCCATACAGGATAAGTCCAAGGAGAAACATGCCAAGACACATATTAATCAAACTATCAAAAATTAAATACAAACAAAAAATATTAAAAGCAGCAAGGGAAAAATAAAAAATAACACAGAAGGGAATCCCCATAAGGTTAACAGCTGATGTTTCAGCAGAAGCTCTGCAAGCCAGAAGGGAGTGGCAGGACATATTTAAAGTGATGAAGAAGAAAAACCTACAACCAAGATTACTCTGCACAGCAAGGATCTCATTCTGATTCGATGGAGAAATCAAAAGCTTTACAGACAAGCAAAAGCTAAGAGAATTCAGCACCACCAAATCAGCTTTACAACAAATGCTAAAGGAACTTCTCTAGGCAGGAAACACAAGACAAGGAAAAGACCTACAATAACAAACCCAAAACAATTAAGAAAATGTAATAGGAACATACATATCGATAATTACCTTAAATGTAAATGGATTAAATACTCTAACCAAAGGAACTAGACTGGCTGAATTGATACAAAAACCACACCCATATATATGCTGTCTACAAGAGACCCACTTCAGACCTAGGGACACATACAGACTGAAAGTGAGGGGATGGAAAAAGATATTCCATGCAAATGGAAATCAAAAGAAAGCTGAAGTAGCAATTCTCATATCAGACAACATGGACTTTAGAATAAAGACTGTTACAAGGTACAAAGAAGGACACTACATAATAATCAAGGGATCAATCCAAGAAGAAGATATAACAATTGCAAATTTTTATGAACCCAACATAGGAGCACCTCAATACATAAGGCAAATAGTACCAGCCAAAAAAGGGGAAATCGACAGTAACACAATCAGAGTAGGAGACTTTAACACCCCATTTTCACCAATGGACAGATCATTCAAAATGAAAATAAATAAGGAAACACAAGCATTAAATGATACATTAAACAAGGTAGACTTAATTGATATATATAGGACATTCCATCCAAAAAAAACAGAATACACTTTCTTCTCAAGTGCTCATGGAACATTCTCCAGGATAGATCATATCTTGTGACACAAATCAAGCCTTGGTAAATTTAAGAAAATTGAAATTGTATCAACTATTGATTCTGACCACAGCACTATGAGACTAGATATCAATTATAGGAAAAAATCTGTAAAAAATACAAACACAGGGGCTTCCCTGGTGGCACAGTGGTTGAGAGTCCACCTGCCAATGCAGGGGACATGGGTTTGTGCCCCAGTCTGGGAAGATCCCACATGCTGCAGAGCAGCTGGGCCAGTGAGCCATGGCTGCTGAGCCTGCTCATCTGGAGCCTGTGCTCCGCAATGGGGGAGGCCACAACAATGAGAGGCCTGCGTACCGCAAAAAAAAAAAAAGACAAACAAACGGACACATGGAGGCTAAACAATACACTACTTAACAACCAAGAGATCACTGAAGAAATTAAAGAGAAATCAAAAAATACTTAGGAGTAAATGACAATGAAAACACGATGACCCAAAACCTATGGGATGCAGCAAAAGCAGTTATAAGAGGGAACTTTATAGCAATACAACCCTACCTTAAGTAACAAGAAATGTCTCAAACAAACAACCTAAACTTACACCTAAAGCAATTAGACAAAGAAAAAGAAAAAAAAACCAAAGTTAGCAGAAGGAAAGAAATCATAAAGATCAGATCAGAAATAAACGAAAAAGAAATGAAGGAAACGATAGCAAAGATCAATAAAACTAAAACATGGTTCTCTGAGAAGATAAACAAAATTGATAAACCATTAGCCAGATTTCATCAAGAAAAAGAGAGAGAGGACTCACATCAATAAAATTAGAAATGAAAAAGGAGAAGTAACAACTGATACTGCAGAAATACAAAGAATCATGAGAGATTACTACAGGCAACCATATGCCAATAAAATGGTCAACCTGGAAGAAATGGAAAAATTCTTAGAAATGCATCAGTTCTGAGACTGAACCAGGAAGAAATGGAAAATATGAACAGACCAATCACAAGCACAGAAATTGAAACTGTGATTCAAAATCTTCCAACAAACAAAAGCCCAGGACCAGATGGCTTCAAAGGCGAATTCTATCAAACATTTAGAGAAGAGTTAACACCTATCCTTCTCAAACTCCTCCAAAATATAGCAGAGGGAGGAACACTCCCAAACTCATTCTACAAGGCCACCATCACCATGATACCAAAACCAGATAAAGATGTCACAAAGAAAGAAAACTACAGGCCAATATCACTGATGAACATAGATGCAAATATCCTCAACAAAATACTAGCAAACAGAATCCAACAGCACATTAAAAGGGTCATATACCATGATCAAGTAGGGTTTATCCCAGTAATGCAAGGATTCGTCAATATACGCAAATCAATCAATGTGATACACCATATTAACAAATTGAAGGAGAAAAACCATATGATCAGCTCAATAGATGCAGAGAAAGCTTTCGACAAAATTCAACACCCATTTATGATAACAAACCCTGAAGAAAGTAGGCATAGAGGGAACTTTCCTCAACATAATAAAGGCCATAGATAACAAACCCACCGCCAACATCATCCTCAATGGTGAAAAACTGAAACCATTTCCACTAAGACCAGGAACAAGAAATGTTTCCCCACTCTCACCACTATTATTCAACATAGTTTTGGAAGTTTTAGCCACAGCAAGCAGAGAAGAAAAATAAATAAAAGGAATGCAAATGAGAAAAGAAGAAGTAAAGCTTTCACTGTTTGCAGATGACATGATACTATACATAGAGAATCCTAAAGATGCTACCAGAAAACTACTAGAGCTAATCAATGAATTTGGTAAAGTAGCAGGATACAAAATTAATGCACAGAAATCTCTTGCATTCCTACACCCTAATGATGAAAAATCTGAAAGTGAAATTAAGAAAACACTCCCATTTACCATTGCAACAAAAAAAATATCTAGGAATAAACCTACCTAAGGAGACAAAGGACCCGTATGCAGAAAATTATAAGACACTGATGAAAGAAATTAAAGATGATACCAATAGATGGAGAGATACACCATGTTCTTGGATGAGAAGAATTAACATTGTGAAAATGACTATACTACCCAAAGCAATCTACAGATTCAGTGCCAGCCCTATCAAGCTACCACAGGCATTTTTCACAGAACTAGAACAAAAAACTTCACAATTTGTATGGAAACACAATAGTCCCCAAACAGCCAAAGCAATCTTGAGAAAGAGAAACGGAGCTGGAGGAATCAGGCTCCCTGACTTCAGACTATACTACAAAACTACAGTAATCAAGACAGTATGGTACTGGCACAAAAAACAGAAATATAGATCAATGGAACAGGATAGAAAGCCCAGAGATCAACCCACACACATATGGTCACCTTATCTTTGATAAAGGAGGCAAGAATATACAGTGGAGAAAAGACAGCATCTTCAATAAGTGGTGCTAGGAAAACTGGACAGCTACATGTAAAAGAATGAAATTAGAACACTCCCTAACACCATACACAAAAATAAGCTCAAAATGGATGAAAGACCTAAATGTAAGGCCAGGTACTATGAAACTCTTAGAGGAAAACATAGCAGAACACTCTATGACATAAATCACAGGAAGATCCTTTTTGACCCACCTCCTAGAGAAGTGGAAATAAAAACAAATTAAACAAATGGGACCTAATGAAACTTAAAAGTTTTGCACAGCAAAGGAAACCATAAACAATACAAAAAGACAACCCTCAGAATGGGAGAAAACATTTGCAAATGAAGCAACTGACAAAGGATTAATCTCCAAAATTTACAAGCAGCTCATGCAGCTCAATATTAAAAAACAAACAACCCAATCCAAAAATGGGCAGAAGACCGAAATAGACATTTCTCCAAAGAAGATATACAGATTACCAACAAACACATGAAAGAATGCTTAACATCATTAATCATTAGAGAATGCAAATCAAAACTACAATGCGGTATCATCTCACACCAGTCAGAATGGCCATCATCAAAAAATCTAGAAACAATAAATGCTGGAGAGGGTGTGGAGAAAAGGGAACCCTCTTGCACTGTTGGTGGGAATGCAAATTGTTACAGCCACTATGGAGAACAGTATGGAGGTTCCTTAAAAAACTAAAAGTAGAACTACCATATGACCCAGCAATCCCACTACTGGGCATATACCGTGAGAAAACCATAATTCAAAAAGTCATGTACCAAAATGTTCATCGCAGCTCTATTTACAATAGCCAGGACATGGAAGCAACTTAAGTGTCCATCAACAGATGAATGGATAAAGAAGATGTGGCATATATATACAATGGAATATTACTCAGCCATAAAAAGAAACAAAACTGAGTTATTTGTAGTGAAGTGGATGGACCTAGAGTCTGTCATACAGAGTGAAGTGAGATAGAGAAAAACAAATACTGTATGCTAACACGTATATATGGAATCAAAAAAAAAGAAAAGGTCACAAAGAACCTAGGGACAAGACGGGAATAAAGACACAGACCTACTAGGGAATGGACTTGAGGATATGGGGAGGGGGAAGGGTAAGCTAGGACAAAGTGAGAGAGTGGCATGGACCTATATACACTACCAAACGTAAAATAGATAGCTAGTGGGAAGTAGCCACATAGCACAGGGAGATCAGCTCGGTACTTTGTGGCCACCTCGAGGGGTGGAATAGGGAGGGTGGGAGGGAGGGATATGCAAGAGGGAAGAGATACGGGGACATATGAATATGTATAACTGATTCACTTTGTTATAAAGCAGAAACTAACGCACCATTGTAAAGCAATTATACTCCAATGAAGATGTTAAAAAAAAAAAAAGGGATGACCAACAAGCACATGAAAAGATGCTCAACATAGCTAATCATCAGAGAAATGCAAATCAAAACCACAGTGAGATATCACCTCAACCTGTCAGAATGTCTATCATCAAAAAGAACACAAATAACAGACGTTGGAAAGGATGTGGAGAGAAGAGAACCCTCGTACACTGTTGGTGGGAATGCTAATTGGTGCAGCCACTGTGGGAATCAGTATGGAGGTTTTTCAAAAAACTAAAAAATATACCCAGCAATTCTACTTCTAAGTGTATATCCAAAAAAAAAAAAACCTCAAAAACACTATTTTGAAAAGATACATGCACCTCAATGTTCATAGCAGCATTATTTATAATAGCCAAGATATGGAAGCAACCTGTGTCCATCAACAGATGAATGGATAAAGAAGGTGTGGTACATGTATACAATGGAATACTACTCAGCCATAAACAAGGAATGAAATTTTGCCATTTGAAGCAACATGGATGGACTTGGAGAGCATTATGCTAAGTGAAGTAAGTCAGACAGAGAAAGACAAATACTGTATGCTTTCACTTATATGTGGAATCTAAAAAAATATAATAAACTAGTGAATGTAACAAAAAAGAAGCAGACTCACAGATAGAGAGAACAAACTAGGGGTTACCTATGGCAGGGGGGGTAATATAGGGGTGAGAGATTGGGAGGCACAAACTATTGGATATAAGATAGGCTCAAGGATGTACTGTACAACACAGAAATATAGCCAATATTTTGTAATAACAGTAAATGGGAAGTAACCTTTAAAATTATATAAATATTAAATTTTTAAAAATAAATAAAAGTAAATATTACAAGGGTAGTATGCTCATATGGCAAGAATCCTGAAACTGCAAGTTTAAGGATCTCCTTACTAAGGTAAAGAGCATGAAGGATTTGCAATTCAAAGATTTCTTAAGGCAAATGCCAAGCTTCCATGGTGCCTGTGTATGTGATGATTAAAAGGGGTAGGGGAGATAAATAATAAATCACTTTACCTCAAAAAATATAAAATGGTAATAAAAGTGTACTTTGAAAAACTGTCATAAAGTATGATATTGAGATTAAATGGACAAATTTCAAGGAGAAATAGAAAGTCTGATTAGTTCTATATCTTATAATAAGATTTAATCTGTATTATAGCAACTTCTCAGAAAGATAACTACAGGTCCATATAACATTACTGGTAGATTCTGTCAAGCATGGAAGAAGCAAGACCAATTTGATACAAAACATTCTAGAAATTAAAAAAGATAAAACATTTCCAATTTCTTCTGGGAGGCCACCTTAACCTTAAGAATATAAAAGAAAATCACAGAACAATGACAGATACTGATGCAAAATTGCTAAACTAAACATAACAAATTAAGCTCCAGTTTACAATGTTGAAGAAGTTTCCCTCTGTAACTAGTTTACTGAGAGATTTTACCAGCGATGTATGCTGGAGACTACATGTTTCTTTCTTTCTGCATTTCTTGAAATGATCATAGGAATTTTCATTTTTAGTCTATTAACGTGGTAGATTACTCTTATGGATTTGTGAATGTAAAAGCAATACAACATTCCTGGGATAAAACACACTCAGTCATGATGTATTATCCTTTTTATATATTGTTGGATTCTATTTGCTGAAATTTTGTTAAGAATGTTTGCATCTATGTGTCTGAAGACAATTCTCCATGGGTTTTTCTAGACACCTCCTGAGTTCCTCTCTGCAGCTCTCTTCTCTCTTGTACTCTACCTTGTGATCTCTAGCTTCCTTAGCTTCCCCAGATTCCTACCTCTGCCTCTTCATTTTAGGAAGATCATCAAGTTCTTCCTGGGTTCCCCCTCCTTGTGCAGAAACCTGGAAATGCTCCAGACATTAAGCTGGGGCAAGCATAGTGCTCACCTGATTTGTTTTCAGTCTCTCAAGAATGGATCAGTGTCTTTTACTGACTGAAGATCAATGTTTTGAGATGCATTGTTTTGTATATTTTGTCTGTTTTTTTTTTTTTTTAGTTGTTTCAGGTGGGAAGATTAATCCAATTCCTGCTACCCATATTGTACTGAAGTAGAATTAGACTTTTATTCCATATTTAATTTTATTCTTCAACAAATCTCCCAAGCTCCCTCTCTCAGCTAAAGGTATCACCATCCACACAGTGGCTCACACCAGAAAGTTGGTGTTATCCTTGATTCTTCCCATTTGTTCACTTGTACAATCTAAGCCAGTCTTACCAAGTCTTCTCCAAAATATACCAGTAATATATTGACTATTTGCCACTGACATTGCCACCACCTCTAGATCAAGTCACAGGTAGGTATGTGAATTTGCATAATATGACCTCTGAAAGGCATCAGTTTTCCAGAATCCATAAAGGAACTTTGATTGATAGTATCAGAGAACTTCCAAAATACAAGGTGAATATAGGAGGTTCTACATTTATGCTGGTCTATATGACAGTGAAAACAAACTTCATTAAGAGTAGGAAAAAAAAGGAATCCAAATTTTGATAGAAAGGGGGCAAGAGGAAAATCAACCATACCTTCTTCTCAATGTATTATTATGAACTGAACAGAACTATTTGCAAGTATCTAGCTACCAAGAATATTAGCTCAAAAATATTCCCTCCCACTCCATCCTCAGTCCCATTCATTGAGGGGAAAACGCTTGGGAAACAGGAGCAAGAATGCTCCTTAACATTCTTCTTAGGTACAGAGAAATCATTCTGCTATATATAGAATCCCTGTTTATAGTTGAAAGTTCATAGGCATATACAAATTACTCAATATGCTATTCATTATTCATCCACTCATTCATAAAACATCTTTGGGTACCTACTATGTTCCAGGATCTTGAGTTCTAGGATTATAATTATGAATAAGACACAGTCATTGTTCTCAAGTACTTCATCTTCTAATAAACGAAAGTAGACTTATGAGTACAAAAACAAAAAAACCATCTCTGGAAAGCTAATTTTTTAAGTGACAATACTTTTTTCTTTTACTTTATACACAATCTCAGACTTCAAGATTGAAGGTTGAGGACATGAGCAACTATTTCCACCAAGATCTTGTGCTCAGTGCAAAAGAACTCTAAGAACAACATTTTAGCCACTTACACAATCAAAATGGTTAAAGTATCACTTATTACTTCTTCAGCTACCTTGTACTTTGGCCTGTGAGCTCCTACTGTGCTGGAGACAGCAGCTTTTCTCTTTTGGTGATGTGTATGGGAAAGGGCTAATGACCGACCTTGTTCACTTGGGGCAAAATTATTTAATGTAAATACGTGTTAAAGAAAACTACATTTTAACATATTCTGGGTGTTTGTATTTTGTTTGGTAGTTTCAATTTTCTGAACTGGTAGATGTCTTCATGATAATATCTTAAAAAATCAGAGTACCAGTATCAGGTCTTATGCTAAAGATTTAACTTACAGTATCAAGTAGGATTGTATTTAATGGCAAAAATCAAAGACTAGTACTGACACAAATAAGTTAGAAAACTATTTGTTTAAAACACAAATCCTGAAGGTAGGCTGTTTGGGGTTGTACAAGCTGCAAAAATGTCAAAGAGGGGCACTGTTCCTTCTGTCTTTTTATTCCAGTTTAAAATTTTGGCTTTCACCCACAGGATGTTAAGACAGCCTCTGTACTTCTATTAATCAAAACCATTTTTGATATTCCACATAGGAATCATGGAGTAGGGCAAATGAGATGTCAGGTGAGTTTGCGCATTATATAAACTTCCTGGCAACATTACCCAAAGTCTTTCTCTTATATCGTTGGCTAAACTGGAGTCACAGTTGTAAAAGACGGACATACTTATAAAAGGACATACTTGTAAAAGTCATACTTGTAAAAGAAACTTGAAGGACCAAGACAGCCAGGGAACATCCCTACTTCTATCACCAGGGAAAATACAAGAGACTGGGACGTCGGAAGACTCCACACACATTACCTCACTGGATCCTTATACAAACTTAGTGAAGTATGTACAGAGCACCTACCTTGGCGCTATGGATTTTCAAGTGTTATAATATTGTTCTCATTACTTTCTGATTTTACAAAGAGCAGCATCAAGAAGAATGCCTTAAATATTAAACTTTTAGTTGTGCGTGGCGACAGGAAGCAAAGAATAGAAGCAGGCAAGGCTAATCTACCACAGGAAACATGAAGGAGCTTCTGCTTGATTTTGCTTTGAGAAGCAGATATGAGAGGAGCAGGAACGAGGCATGATGACTAAATATAATATGCTGTCCTGAATGGGATCATGGAACAGGAAAAGGTCATTAGGTAAAAACTAAGAAAATCTAAATAAAGTGTGGACTTTACTTGATACGAATGTATCAGTATTGGCCTATTAATTGTATCCAGGGTACCATACCAGTGTCAAATGTTAACACCAGAGGAAACTGGGTGTGGAGTATATGGTAACTATTAATTTTTCTGTAAATCAAAAGCTGTTCTAAAAGTAAAGTTTATTTAAAAGAAAGAAATCAGTGCAATACCTAAAATTGTCTACTTGAATTCTTAGAAGAAAAATAGCATGATTGAAAGAGTTATCAATGATGGACATTTATACACTTTCCAAACTTCAAATTCATATATATACATATATGAATGCACAGATTAGTCTCTGCACACTACCGATTTAGAAATTCTATAAATTCATATGAAAGCACATCATATTCCATAACCAGGAAAAGACATTGAACATAGCAGAAAGGCATTTAGTTGCACAGTGATTCCAATTAAATAAAAATTAAAGGCTTAAAAGCAATTACAAAGGGTTTTAGAGTCTCCACAAAGAAAGTCATGTAATTTTTATTTAATTATGTAGATGCTTTAGTTTGATTAATAAAAATAGATAATAAATTAGATTTAAGTACTCAAGGAAAGGCCAAGCCTCACCTGGTCCCTTGTTGTCAACTGTATGTCTACCTCATGGCATAGTCTATTTAAAAGTGTATTAAAACACTTACTTTTGTTAAATTAATATAAAGTGCTCTAAAATTAATGTCTTGACACTTTGTGTCAATACTGTAAGTAATACTCAAAATATGACCACTTTCTCTATATTAATGGAACAAAAGATGGGAACAAAATGGAACAAAAGATGGGAATGGAACAAAAGATGGGAAAAACAAAATGGAACAAAAGATGGGAAAAATATATATACATAGGGATGACTCTATTTTTGCACCACATTGAACTGATTAAGAGTACCACTTGGTTTCAGACAGACCTAGGAACTCACCTGGCTCTGTCGCTCACCAAGTCTCAGTTTTCTCACCTATTAGATATAACAAGAGTACCTAAATAATCAGGCTGCTGTGAGAATAAATGAGTTAATTCTGTAAAGTATCAGGCATATAGTCTCATCTTTGTGACAGGAATTGACAACTGCACTTCTCTTCACAAGTAATCCAGGTCACATGTCTTTACTGTGTTAGTGAAAGGGCCTTATTTCCAGTAACACAGTAAAGAAAGCAAAGACTTGCTTCGCTTAGCACATGCGTAGGGCAGGGCCTAGAGCTCAATCCTTTAGCACTGAGTTGGCAGCAGGCATCCAGCGCAGAGCCCTGCTGCAGGATTGGCATGTAAATAGGACAGCCTTTTCCTTCCAAGAGTTTTACAGCAGCAGAAGGCTTATGAAGCTCTTAAGCAGAAACCTGGAGAAGACTGGAGAAGGACAGTCTCAAATTCAAGGTGAAGCAATTGTGTGGGATCAATAAGGAGAGAAGCCATCGGAAGTACCAAGTGCCCTAGTGGCTCCTTTGCAAATGATTCCGGCTTGGAACATCTGTTCTAATTTTTCTGCTTTGGTCCACATCTTAGTAGGCAATTCAGATTTGCACACAAGTAACTGTAATTCTAGCCAATTCGTCTGGTAGATTTATTGCTCTGGGGCTAAGAAGATTTACCCATTTTGTGGTCAGACACATGAATCTCAATGCTTTTTCATGTAATAGCTATACCCTTGGGATCTTCAAAATCAGTTCTTTCATTTATGAAAAGAAAGTAATAACTTCTACCAAATGTTTGTCATGATGACAAAATAAAAGAGATAAATATAAGGAATGCATCACATTTATAATAAATAATAAATAAGGAGATTTATTATTATAATGATCATCAGCAAACTGTAGTAAAAATGGGAAGCCTGCTGGAGAGGGAACAGGCAACAGAGAGAAGATTCTTGGGAAGAGAATTTCACATAGCTGAAATCTCCAGGAAAGGAGCAGCATCAGAAGTGTCACATATACTGCAAGAATGGCAGATGGTTGGTAATATCAGAGTGCATGGTTGAAGCTGAAAAAGGAGGCAGCTAGTACGAGTTCAGTTTGGAAAGATAAGGTCAAGAGCCATGCCATAAATTTCACTGCCTGACACATCACTGGGGTCATCATTTCAAATGTCAGGGATCCTATGATAGAAAAAGATATAACCATAGCCGAATGCCTATTGAGTATGCAATAAAAATTAGCCTTTGATTTTTTTTTTAACTTTTGCTTGCGCAGTTTGCCTCTTTATTCGCTAAAGTTTCATTTTGGTGTGATGGAAATAATCCAAAATTAGATGATGGTGATGGTTGGCCAACTCAGCAAATATACTAAAAACCATTGCGTTAGACACTTTAAACGGGTGAAACTTTGATATTTAAATTAAATCTCAACAAAGCTGTAAAGACATGGAGTAAAAAAAATAACTTCTTGTTAACTGAGATTTCTGGGAAGCAATAGAGAATAACAAAAAATGAGAACTTTATAATCTGAGAAACCAGGATATACATTTTGATAGCCATTTACAGCTGAGTGACACTTACAGCTCTGTCACTTGACAGTGGCAAGTTATTTGACCATTCTGGGACCATTTTTCTCATCGTTGCAATGAGGGTTAGTACTCTTCTGGCAGTGGTGCTGCTAGGACTGCATGAGAATATAAATGTAAATGTGCCGGCACAGTCCATGACAGCCGTTCAGTAAACAACAGCTATCATTTTAATTTTATTATTATTTGTAAAACAACAGCACTCATCTATTAAGGCTAATGCAAAGCAGCGTGACAAACTTTTATGGTTTTGAGTGTAGAAACCATAAACTGGAGCACGTCAGCTTTGGTCAGGTCAGAGCTTGCAGTCTGGCCCTGGGGCCATTGTCCAAGCCTTGCCCCCCAGTAACAGCTCCTGTTACTCCTACTCAGACCTGCATATATACAAGCATTCAAACAAAATCATTTCTTGAATAATTCAGCCAGGGGTGTGACACTGGACAAAACCTTGTTATTTTCACTCCCTCTATGGCAAATTTGATATTTCTCACAGAAAATATACCTGACAGACTTGCTTTCCAGGTCAGCAGAGACTTCCGTACTCATACAGACTCTGCTGCCTTGCATTATTTACTTAAGGAAGTGAGGCAAAGGAAGAGCAGCTAAATTCAGAAACTGAAAATTCCCATGAAGAACAAAAGCTAGCCACTAAATTCACAGGGCCTACATGCTACAGGAAAAAAAAAAAAAGCCAATTACTGATGAACTTGAAGAAACTTGCAATATTCTGTCAAAATAAAGCCTGAGATTTTGATTAATTGCTGTATTTCATTTTACTCTATAGGTTTGGCTTTTTATAATAAACACACAAAAATCACCATAATGCAGCAAAAATATTTAAGATTTTAGTATGGCTCTGGTGATATTTTGAAAGGTGTTCAAACTATAAATTATGAGTGTTTCTTGCATAGCTGTCATTTTCATAGAGGTCCTCTACTCCACCCCACACAACCACCTAGTGGATAAGTTATTGTTATCACCATTTTCACCCACTTTTTGTTAATGAGGAATCAGACTCAAAGAGGAAAAGTAACTTACCTAAAGTCACACAGCTAATAAGTGACAGAGACAAGACTCCAGCTCAAACCTTCTGATTGGTGCTATTTTCCCAGAATAATCTCAAGAGGTATTGAGATTTCACATCACATGTCCACTGAATCTCAATATATGGGATTATAAAATTTAAATATGAGGGAAAATCTATGTAAAAAGAGCAAAATAAGCCTGAATAATTACTCTCCTTTTCCCTTAACTAACAAAATAGCAAACAAACAAGCAAAAGAATATTTTTTTTAAAAAAAACTACCTGGCAGCAGCCAAAAAGTGAACACTGTCTATGCCCCCAAACTTCAAAACTCCTAGTCAAAGAAGGAAAGATAAGGTTTTACACAGAGGGAAGAGGCCCCGTACGAAGCAGTGTGGCAAAATTCCTGAGAACTCTCGGGAAATCTCTCAAATACAAAGAAAGAAACTGCGAGAGTAGTGTTTTTGTTCCAATCCTGACTGAGGAGTAACGGAAACACTTATTGGGGAAAACAGGTAAATGAGGAAAATGAACAAAAGGACTGACGGACAGAAATAAAGCCTCCGCAACCACATGCGGACCTGGAAAAATGGGCTGAAATCTACATGTTCCCCATGGGAACGGAAATTCCAACTTCCCAACCAAAAGGAGTGACATGTCATACAATACACTTCATAGACTTTCAGAAAAGTGTAGACCAAGTAAATCTACATGTTCCCCATGGGAACGGAAATTCCAACTTCCCAACCAAAAGGAGTGAAATGTCATACAATACATTTCATAGACTTTCAGAAAAGTGTAGACCAAGTAAATCTGGGTACCTCTGCATTTGAGTTCCCCTCTCCCTCTGACAATTCTCCAGGCTATGAGAAAATAGCCTATGAAAGGCCCAGTCTTCACACTGTTGCTGAAAGAGAAAAGACACAATTCTCAAAGACGGTGAGACACTACACCAGACTGAATTAAAGCCTTGCACAGAACCACCCAAGCGAAAGCAAGATGACAGAATTGATATGGCAACTGAACAAAGGTACTGCAGTAAAAAGAAAAGGAAAATCTTTTGTATGATAAAAATCTAACCTAGAAAGAAACATATCCCCTCAGCAAAGAGAAGAAAAATCATCACGCTATAGAACAAATTTTTGAGTATCAACTGAACCAACAGGAACTAAAAACTGATCTTGTGTCATGTTTAGAATAAGATTTTTTTAAACGGTGTGAGGGATTACTGACCTACATGTATGATATTGAGTATATTTATTAAAAAATGATATATTGAAAAATTAATATTCCAGACAAAGAGACACGTGCTAATTATAGCAATAGCATGGTGTATTTAAACAAAAAGGAGAAAGAAAAAAGAAAAGACACAGGGGTTTACAGAGATTAAGTAGCATATTCAGGTGTGTGAAGCTAGTAAATATCACAGCCAGGATATCTCCCCAAAAAGTGTTAGGGTATTTATAGAATTGCTTCCAAACTGATGTAAGAATTTAAAGACTAAGTGTATCTACCTACTCCATAATCCCTTCTCATGGATAGTTCAAACTAACAACTTCAAAAACTTAAAAAACAAAGTAGGACCCATTGGCTGGGTTTTGTGGACAAAGAAAAAAAAAAGTAGACATTGATTCAAATTGCCATATTTCATTTTCTCCCATAGGTCAAACAGAAAGATACTTTCATTATCCAGGTGTTCACTCTCTAGCATGAAGGAGCTGGCCAACTGACCGTCATGAACCCAACCCAGCAGCTCTTGAGCCTCCACTTTTGTCTACTTTGCTGGTTCTTACAGGGGGTGTAATTGGACTCATGTTGGGTCTGGAGACATCATCTTAACAACCAAGAGGTATAACCCTAACCCCTGGCCAGGATCCAGATTCTTATAATCCTCTGCCTACACCAAGCAGATCTGCTTCAATCTGTTCTCTGTTCTCCAGGCTGTATCTACCTATCTGTGCACTCACCAGGATAGATTAGTCTCTGCTGTGATAATTTTTAAAGAATCACTCTCTGTATATCTCCTCTGGGTATTGGTGGGCATTTCTGACTTCTGCTGTCCTCACTTTGCCAGACCGATGACATCTTTCCCATCTAGAAAACCACAACAGCAGTAGCAGTGGACTGGAGCGTGGCGCATCAACAGTTAAATGTTTCCACCAAGATGTGGCACATAGGATGACTTCTTGAGCAGAGCAAGTCAACTCAGTGGCCTAATTTCAAGGACAAAGAGAAGTATAATCTCCCATATGCCAAATACTAGAGCAGAACCAAGTATCGAGTATTAGAAGTAAGATCTTCTGCCATCAAAATCATTAACTGAGTTCTGCTTAAGTCCTAAAGAGAGGTGTGGGAGTATACTATCATTAACTTAGCTATCTTAAGTAAAAAAAAATTTTAATTCATACCGTCAAGTATTGCTAAACTGTACAAAGTTACATTTCACTTACTGCCAACTTTAAACTAAAGCATGTGTTATCCTAGAACACAATCAGAGTCATTTTTATGCCTTCATCAAGAAGATGAAATTGTAATGACATTATGGTAGCTACTCTCCATATAAAGACCAACACCTTGCTTCCTTTTTTTCTTGGTCTCTCCCAGATAACATCATCACAAAGAGGAATTTCTAAAATTGAAACAGTTGAAATAAGACACCTAAAGACCAAAGCAAGCACAGGTGAAAGAGAGCCACTTTCTTCCTGTGCGACTTTCCCTGAGGGTTTTGGTCTTTCTGGTAGCGCAGCTGTTATCCACACAGTGGGATGTTGTTGGGATAAGTGACAGTGATAGAAAAAGGAAAACTGTATCCCATACTTTTGAGCACAATATGGCTGTAGCTCAGGAACTTGGGCCAAGTGAACAGGGAAAGTATCCAAAATTGGCCAAGAAAGTGTTTCTTTCAAGGTACTTTATCCATGACAGTTGTTGTGGTAGTTAATTTTATGTTCAACTTGACTGGGCCGCGGGCTACCCAAATATTTGCTCAACATTATTCTGGGCATGTCAGTGACAGTATTTCTGGATGAGATTAACATTTGGATTGGTAGACTGAGTAAAGCAGCCTGCCCTCCCTAAAGTTGGTGGCTCTCATACAATCAACTGAAGGCCTGGATGGAACAAAAATGTGGCTCTCCCACAAGAAAGGGGGAGCTCCTCCTGCCTGTTTGAGTTGGGACATGGGTCTTCTCAAGCCTTTATACTTGAGCTGAAATACTGGTTCCTCCTGGGTCTTGAGCCTGCCAGCTTTTGGACTAGAACTTGTACCATTAGCCTGCCTGGCTCTCAGGCCTTTGATCGTGGACTGGACTTACACCACTGGTTCTCCTGGATCTCCAGGTTGCCAACTGCAAATATTGAGATTTCTCAGCCTCCTTAATCATGTGATCCAATTCCTTATCATAAATCTCTTTCTATATACACGCATGCCATTCGTTCTGTTTCTCTAAAGAACCCTGACTAATACATTTGTCAATTGTTTTCTAATCAGCTAATGTTTCCAATGGCTGGGTTATCTAACATAATAACAAAGTAAGACGTGTGCACCACTGTTTAACCAGTTCTTCTCAAACACTGCTGTGCATATACATGCCTGGGGATCTTGTCAAAATGCAGATTCTGACTCACGGGACTGAGGTGGGGCCTGAGACTCTGCATTTCTGACGAGATCCCAGATGATGCCAATGCCAGTGCTACAGATCCATGTACCTACTTTGAGCAGCAAAGATGTCAAAACTCCATCTCTACTTCCGAGGAAAGCGACTAGACTTCTACAGGCCTAGCAACCTCTGCTGCATTATTGCCAGTCCTAGGCCCTTTCCTACATCAAGGCAAAGCTGTAGTTAAAGTATAAATCAGGGGTCATCTGTGAGGGAAATGAATGTCCCTCACAGTAGCTGGTTTCTATTTCCACTGTCAGCAAGCCACAAATTGGTTTCTGTCTGTGCATGAAGAAGAAAAATGGAAATGGATAAAAACAAAAGCACTTCCCCTTGAGCAGAAACAATCCACTCTTCCAAATATTATTTTCTGGCTACATAACTGTGACAGGCGGAACTTCGTCCTCTAAGTGGAACTAAGTCCACACTGCAATACTTTGCTTCCTTAGAACATTGCCCTATCAATGCATTCTCTTGACAAGTACCTGAGCTTGTTTGCCTATCTCGGCATAACAGAGAAATGTGCATTTCTGAGCTACTTTTCATGGTGTCAAGCCTATTTATTGATAAGAAAAATTATGCCATATATTAAAATGTCATTTAGCCAGTTTTGGAAAGAAAAGCCTTCATTTGTGCTAATTCAAATATGCTCTCAATACCCATGTTAGAGATTACAGAAAACAAAATGTCAACTCCATTTTCCATTTAGTTTTAAGTTAAAAATTTGCAATAACGTGTCCTGACTTGACAAAAGCACTTGTTTAAGCAGTAAATGCTACCATATGTTTACCCAGCAGACACCAGGCTAATGAAACAGGAAAATTTCACCACGAATGACAAGAGTCAGGTGCAACCTCTATAAGAAAAAAATACATTCTGTTTTATCCAGACTTCTAAACAGTCAGCCTCATGATTGGAGGTAGCAGCCCAGGTTAGAAGACTTGGCGTTTCATCAGACCCATAACCTATTCTTTGGACTGCCCACTATTTTAAACTGTTTTGTGACAGAAAATATCACGCAGGTGTGAAACAAGGGAGTTAAAAGGTGCTTTCACTCATTTTACATTATGAATTCCACCCAGTGAAACTGTTCACTTCTGCTCTTTCCTTTTAACGTCATCGTGACTTTCTCATTTCCTCGGCTGCGTTGGTAGGTGTTTTGACACTTGACACTTGTAAAGGGAGCAAAAAAAGCAGAATTTTCTATATAGACATTTCTCTGTTTTCTACTACTGCGAAAGAACTCTTCTGAAAAATCAGATGTTCTGACTAGGAAATTTTCATACATGTGGTAGTAATACATTTAAATAGGTGTACCACTAAATCTAGTCTGTGTACAACGTAACATTCTTTGTTGATCTAAAAGACTCTTAACATTCATGACAGATGTTTGGAAGTACTTGGTTAATAGTGCAGTCTAGCTGATTAAGTGCAACAAGACATTTTTACTGAGTGCCAAGGCAATAATGGTACCCAGTTGCTAGATTGCTAAAATAAAGTGAGTTATTGGCCCACATAGGTATTATCTAACACCTGGATCATGCTGTTTCTCATACATAGAAAAATCATTAGCCTAATGAGTTAAGGTTGCTTGACACCTTATATACACAGGCTCATGCATTTAGGTAAATTACCTCAAAGATCTGGAGACTGTCTTCAGGGTGTTAAAGTTTCCAGTGTCTTCAGTAGAACAAGAAAATGCATCTGCATCTAATAAAGTAAAGAATTCTGGTGCCATGAAGTGAGTAATGGAAAACATTTTAACCCCAGCATTACACTCCACCCTCTGTCCTACATTGTTACATGAGAATCACGAACACTAACCCATTCTGTCACCCATCCCTCCCCTCCCAGCATCCCCATTGTACTCTGCAGTAAAATATAATTGATTTTAATAATCAATTATAAAAAATATAATTGATTTTTCAGCAAAAATATAATTGATTTTAATAATCAGGTTTTTGTAACTATTTAATGAAAATAGCATTTTACAGCAGTTTTCATTAGTAACAATGTATGAGCTCATAAAAGTGAACTAACATGTACTGAATGGCCACTATGTGTCTCCACTCAGGTAGACACTTTATATACATTACATGCAGGATCTCACTTAACATCCACTGAAAATCTGTAGGGTAGTTATTAATTCCATTTTCCAGACAAGAAAACGGAGCCTCTGAGAGTACTATGTCCCTGGTCACATAACTGGTTATCAACAGAGCTAAAATATGAACCCGAGAGATTCTCATAATTATTTCTGTCCTATCGTATTCTCACATACATGTGGTAAATTAACTAAAATAAAGTATAATTTAACCTACCCTTAACAGTTTGCTTGGTTTACACTGCAAAGTCCATAAATTTAACTGTGTAAAATTTGTTACAAATACACAGATTGGATCAGTGTGGCAGGCTTTCCTTCCTGGCATTCCAATCTACTCAAATTGAGTTGAAATGTTACTTTGACAATTACTAACGTAATTACCACCACTTCCCTGGTGGTCCAGTGATAAAGAATCTGCCTTCCAAAGCAGGGAACGTGGGTTCAATCACCGGTCGGGGAGCTAAGATTCCACATACTGCGGGGCAACTAAACCCTCACGCCACAACTACTGATCTCTTGCGCCTCAACTAGAGAGCCCGCATGCCATGAACTACCGAGCCCACGTGCTTTGGACCCCGTGCGCCACAACTAGAGAGAGAAAACCCTCCTGCTGCAACTAGAGAGAAGCCCGTGTGCCACAATGAAGAGCCCGCACCGCATTCCGCATGCCTCAACTAAGACCTGATGCAGTCAAATAATAATAATAATAATAAAGAAATAAAGAAAACAAATAAATTTTTAAAAATTACTTAACATAGTATGAAATAAAATGTAACATTTTCATAAATTTTACTCCTTAAACAGAAAACTGCAAAATATAGAACTCCAACTCCCTGCGACATATAAGGCTGTACTGTGTTTTTAGATATACTTAGTGGAGTATTTTGAGGATTTAAATAGCACTGCCCAAAGCAATTGAAACTGATCCTAACATACCATAGTTATGTTAGTAACTAGTTAGGTATTTCCATGTAAATGATGCAGTTGGTTGGCACAGATTTCCTTTGCAAATGTCTTCCTTCAGATCCTATAGACAGCTGAATATTTCTCCAGATTAAAGTAAACAAATTGTAATGCCTTTCCTTTTGTTTCACCCCAGATGGATTCTCCCAAAAGAACAAAATCCAAAACAAAAAACACTAGTACCTCCTGAACTCTTGTTAGAAATATGAGTTTTAACACCATTAGCAAAAAGTGACTTTGAGAAGCAGTGGAGCCTTTGTGGCTCCTAAGCATTTTCCCTCTTTCGTTCTTTTCCTATTGTTATTTGTTTTCCTTCAGCCTTTGGTTCACCTGCTACCATCCCAGGAGTTACCCTCTCCTTTGGTTGCTATGTCAGAGACAATTTTTTATTTATTATTCCTTCATTAAATCAGATATTTATGAATGTACAATAATGTATATGTTTTAAGCTACCTTTTCCCAGTATAAGTTAAAAATGTGCATGGGCACAAGCCACCGACACACTGCTACACATGGGAATCCTTGAGATTTCTCTCACGTTTGAATGGTTTGTAAAGTGATCTATGGTGGCTATTGTAGAAATGAGGATCTAAGGATCGCCACCTGCAACAATGAAGAAGAGGTGAATCGGCTGGGGATTATTCATTTGTATAGTCAATCCGTGAAAACCAGCAATTGCTGACAGTCTCAAGAAATAAGAATTGGGCTTCCCTGGTGGCGCAGTGGTTGAGAGTCCACCTGCCGATGCAGGGGACACGGGTTCATGCCCCGGTCCGGGAAGATCCCACATGCCGCGGAGCGGCTGGTCCCATAAGCCATGGCCGCTGAGCCAGCACGTCCGGAGCCTGTGCTCCGCAACGAGAGAGGCCACGACAGTGAGAGGCCCACATAACGCAAAAAAAAAAAAAAGAAATAAGAATTAGTCTAATGGTAGTCAGGCAACGGACAATGAAAATTAAACAGAGTCTTTGGGGAAGTGGTTTAATATGCTCTACCCATCCTTCAAATCCTGCCTTGTTTTTGTGGGAATCTATGCTAAGGGGGAAACAGTACATTTCTGTAACTGAACAGGACCCTATGAAGTCTTCCCCAGACAGAACCCCCCTCTCCCCCACCCAGTATCCTCTGCTTTAGCTCCTCTCTGAAGTACCTAGATAACAGTATCTTATGCATATTTTCTGAGTTTTTTCAGATGCTAAAAACTACCACCAAGTGGAAGAAATTAACTACTTGATGATCTTGTGCATGGAGCCACGAGACTTTCTGGTGCCTAAGGATTGATAAAGTTAACTGCCCTGTTATCTCAACATCAACCAGAGGATTGTGCACTAGCTGATCACATACCCAGGGACATCCCTCCCTCACCTGGCCTTTAAAAATGCTTTGCTGAAACCCTTAGGTGAGTCCAGGGTTTGGGGGCACAAGCTACTCGTTCTCCTTGCATGGCCCTGCAAGAAAACATTTCTTGGCTCCAAACTCTGATGTTTGGGTTTGTCTGGCCTCTCTGTGCACTCGAGCACACAAACTTGCATTCAGTAACATTTCCACATGTATACCCTTGCGGTTTCTCATACCTGAACATCTGTTGAGATTGAAATACTCCATTCAGTAATCAGAAGGTAAATATGAATGACATATGACTTTTATCCTCAAGAAGTTCAAAATCTATTGGCCCAAAATGGAAAGATCTTAAACATAGGATGATAATGTTTCTGAGGGAATTTTTCTTTCTTTTTTTGTCTGTGTTGTGCTTTAGAACTAGCCCAATTCATAAAACTACTTGTCAGTTTTCCAGGATCATGCAGATACCAAAGCTAATATCTCAGTATTGATGATATGTTTCTGTAGAGATTTACAGTTCCTTTCCACAAACAATGCCCCATTTGATCTCACAGCAGGCATGGAAAGTAAGTAAAGCAGCAGTCATCCACATTCAAGAAACAAGTCAGAGAAATGAAGTAACTTCTTCAAGGTCACATAATTAAACTATGAAAGTCAGGACTCAAACTATTTCAGGTTTGTTGGTCTAATGTTGTTTTCATTCTTTCTTCTGATACATACCAATTCTTTGAAAATTTTCTTCAATTTTAGATTAGAATCAATAATTAGATCTAAGAATCTAATAGTTAGATTTAAGATTGATACAGAAAATAACCATGTATAGACCACACATTTCCCATTATTCTAGCTTTCTCTAGTCTCAATTTTCCTAATCACTTTGAGAGCAGTAGAATGGTACGGCAGTATTGAACAATGATAAACTGGAAGAGGAAATGTATTTACTGAATTAGAAAAGGAAAATCAGTAGGAAAATGTTTTACATGTGCTAAGAAGCCTTATTTAAAAGAAGGGGTTAATTTGGACATAAATAACTGGAGGTGTTTAAGGTTGTGCTGAAATTACCCTAGTAAGACAAGGGAGAGGAGGCTATGAAATGTTTGTAGGAATGGAGTGAACTGAGAAAACAGGTGGAGCCAGGCTAAGTGAGTAGAGGAGTTTCCTTGTCCAGAACCCAGACGATACAGTTTCCCCTCAGCATTGGCATGCTTAAACCTCCCCCTCCACATGATAAATATGTTATAATAATAAAATAAATAGTAAATAAAGCAGAGCAATGCTTAGCCTTGCTAGCTCCACTGTAGGGAAGGATTAAGGAGAAAGTGGTGCCGAAGACAAGGGATGACATCATACAACTGTAAGAGATTTCTTCTCTTCTGTGCCAGCACGTTTGTTAAATCCCTAGACACCACAGGTCAACTGGATCTCCTACTGGCTTTCAGTTGATATATTAAGCTCAGGGTTTGGGGCATCCACATTGTTCTTCCTACTTCTTCTACAGGATTGTCACTGGGAAGAACCTCAGGACTGGGAGAAGTTTGGACAGCTTCATGGGTTTGTCACGGGTTATGAGCAATTGTGACGGCAGCTACCTGCAGGTATCTCCCTGGATCTGTTGCCCCCAAGTGCACTCACAGGGTGAAAGGGATTATAAGGCAGAGTTGACAAGGACACCTCAAGTTGAATATCGCCCCTATACTGTAGAAACATGTGTCAACTGCCTTTCCAGGCCACTTTTGTGTTTGTCTAGCGGTCCAGAGTCTGTAATGGAAACCATCACAGAGGTGTTTAAATTATCTACAGAAACTCCTGTGACATTGATTTTACCCTTTCTGTGAGCCAGAGTTCAGCAACAAAAACCTTTGCATGAAAGAGCTGGAAAAAATGTCAGAACTCGAAATGTCTCCTGGTCAATGCCCTATTTCCTTAGCACAGAGGGACAGCTTTGCCTTTGTCTATTACCAGATCTGTCCTTCAATTTGAAGCCATCTGTTCCATGAACTTCTGAGACTTGGGCCAAAGGAACTTTAAACCAAGAAACCATTTCACCAAATGTCAGTCAGAGAGTCTGGCATCTGGCTGAAACCTAAAATCTCAGAACGTGAGGTTTCAGAAGGCTGAAGCCTTCTCTGGAATTTCACAAAGTGTGGTGTGCACTTAAAATTTTATATTTATTTTCTGTTTCTGATTAAAAAATAATTTGATGTTCATTATAAATAGTTTCAAATATAAAGAATCAGAAAAAGAGTAAAAATGATTCATGATCACACCACACAGATATAACTACTATTACCATGTTGTTATATTTCCTCGTCTCCTTTTATATCTTGTTTGTTTTAAACACTTAGCATCATATTCTTTATACTGCTGTGTATATCTGCTCCTCCCTATGTATTTCCTATGTCCCTTAATAGTGAATTAAAATGTTAATCTATCATAAGGCAGTGCTATATTAATCAATTCTAAAATGATATAGATTCCAGTTTTGAAGAGTATCTTAGACAATGTCTTTGTTCATATAACACTTCGTGCATCTTTGATTTCTGCCTTAATTTTTTTTTCTAGAATCACAATGACTATGACAACGATCAATGAATATGTATAAAGTTCTGAAACGTTTGCCATATTGACTTCTAGAAAATTGGTACTCTCTCAAAGCAGAGTATGTGGAGAAGGGGCTCTGTCTCATTGTATCCTGTCAACAGAATACCCCAGGTAACTGAAAAAATATCCAAATATTATTATTTTGAATTTTCATTGCTGAAATCAATCATCTTTCTGTTTCTCTCTCCCTCGCAGTCTGGTCTCTTAAATGCTGCTTTCTTACAACGGATAATGAACATAAATTCTGTGAAGCCCTGTTCCACAGCCTGCCCTAACCTGGTCCATCTAGGTCTCATCGCAGGAGTTTGTCCAGATCTCCTCTGCCCACTGCCTGGTATTTCAGCACTTCTCAGGAGGGGGAGGTGCACGCATGTCAGTGCTTGGTGACACTCTTAATCTGATCACGTCGAAAGCATATACAACCAAAGTTTCTCAACATTTCTACCATCTTGTAGTTCTCAGTTGTTGCAAGTTTCCTCCTAATTTAAAAAAAAAAAGTCCTATACATATCTTCATTTGTACTACTTTTAGTATTTTTATACTTTTCATTTGTACTTTATTCCACCTTGAAGGATTCAAGTTGTGGTGTTTTTGTTTTGATAGATCAATCAGTACTTTCTCCCCAGCCGCCCCGCCCCCGCATATAAAGCAAAAAGCAAATTCAGCTTCCCCTGAGGTCTTGCCCCATGAGCACCCCTTCCTTCCTCTGGAGACCTCTCCTTCCCAGAGGAATCCTCTCTTCCAGACATCTACTCTAACCCAGGTATATTCTCAGCTAACCATGACATAATCCCCCGAAGTGTTAGATGTCAACCTATGCATTCGCTGAATCGCTCATGCTGTGCTTCCTTTCACTTAAAGGTTTTAAGAGAAATTAAAGAAAGATAGCAGCTTTCCAAGATCTAAAAGAATAAAGCTTTAAGGATAAGTAATGGGGAAAACACTTTGGATCGGAAAGCCTTATTTGGCGCTCCCTCAGAACTTGCTTCCCATTGCTGTCTTTTGAAAGACTGTTATTTTGCCCTGAAGTGTAAATTTGAATCCCAAGTATATCTTCAATTTTCTTAGGCCCTCAGTTCCATAATTATTTCGTTTTTACAGAGTATCTTCTTTCCGCATAATGGCTAACATTTGCAGTTCTGCTTCCTCCAATTGCTTTCAATTTGTGAGGAAGTTCACTGCCTACTAAATTGGGCCTGCTCTATGAACTTTGCCATAAGCTCAAGCTCATAGCATTTTCAAACAAGAAGGGACCTTAATGGGATCAGATGAACTGCAAAGACCTGAGATTCTGAGAAATTAGTCAATTTACAAGACAATGCAGGTGATTGATGCCCTCCAACACTCAAGCCAATGCTTCTTATTACAATCATATCATTTGCTGTGTTGTTATTATTGAAAACTTCCTGTGAGATATATCTTAAAACCTCTTCAAGTGCATTTTATTTCACTTCTATTATTATCATAGCCTCACATTAACCTTTTCCTTTGTAACCAATCCTTCCTAAAAACTCACCCAGCTCCTGTGAAAAGGAATAGTTCCTAGATCGAAAATAAAAGCTACAAACACACAGGTGCAACTGCAGATGAGTCAAAAAGCTGGCATGCTGCTGCTGCAATCCTCCTCATCACAATTACATTTTCTCTTCATCATGTGCTGTGCACCTGCTTCTAAGGGATGGGCTTCCAGGAACGCAAATGATTCTTCATCTGAATCCACATTTATTCAGCTTAATGAGCTATATGTATATGCTAACCTCTGAAACATCATACCTCAAAGAGGCGTGAGAATATATATATATACATATATATATATATATATATACCAATATATATTCATTATACATATGTATATATATTTCAATAAAAAGCAAAAGTAGGAAACGGCAGGAAAAACCTAATAGTTCAGTAGTGTGGTATACAATATGATGGCACGCTTGTTTCTCCTTTGAGCAGAGAGAATAGAGACGTTCAAAACCAAGAGTAGCTTTCCTCTTGGGTTAAGATTTTTTCTTGTATAAGGCACAGGCTTTTAGTCTTAGCAGGTTTTCTCGGGACTAAAAAATGAAACACGATCATTGTCTTTTATGACAAATAATTCCTGTCCTGTTTGACTAAGCAAGGAAATAACATCTTAAGACCAGGATCACAAATGGAGGAAAGCTAAGCTGCTTAAGAGGAAAGGTCTTGCTTGCGGCAGCAAGCCAAAGCCTGAGACCTGTGCAGATCCGATGCCCACACCCTCACCTAAGTAAGAGTGGGACTATCTTGGTCTTCAGAATGTTGGCAAGGCAGGAGGGTGTCCCACGTTTAATAGGGACTGACAGGTAAATGACTTCCACTCCTCCAAGGCATGGGAGGCTGTCTGGTTCTCATTGTCATGGCTTCCACCCTTAAAGAGCTGAAGTTGGGACAATCATGGTCCGACCTCACTGCATCTTTCACAAAGAGACAACTGTGCTGAGTCTTTTTATAGGTTACTGTGTTTACACAAGGTCAGTTCATTTAACTTGAGGGATTCGTTTGGAAGATTTAATTAAGAAATTTGTAAATCAGTAATTTGATAATCTTTGCCTGACTTAGAATAAGGCTAACTCTGGCATAGTATATGCGTGTCTTAAAGCAAGACTAATTCTTTTTTTTAACCTTTATTAAACTGATTGAAATAGATTACTCAGAAAGCAAATTCTGAACCTCGGTGTACTGAACCTAGACAGACTGAACCCTATTTTATGAAATTACATCTTTTACATCATTAAGGAATACATTAAGAAATATAATATGTAAATTATAATCGAGGGATTTGGGAAGATAAAGCACTTTCAATTTACTGAGACTCATTTAAAGACAGAGGCAAAATGGGTTCGAGTTTAGTTCTTCATACCACAAAGATCACTTACATCAATAGAACTCAGAAGTTTATAAACTGGTTCACCTATGCTATTTTCTTTGACTCTGCCAAATATCCTGTAAGTCATCTACAGAAGGCATTTTTATTTCAATTTTAAAACTATAAAAACTAAGGCCAGGGAGGTTCTGTGCCCTCCGGATGTAAAGCCAATTGACATACAGTGATTTTAACTTACATTGAAGCTTATTGCTTCTAAAGGCAATTCAAGTTTAAAAAAAACAAGAAAACAAAAAACCATCTTATCCCATTTACAATTACTTCCCAAGTTGTTGGTGCATTTTCACGTATATGTATCTCCTTTATTTGATATAAATGCTTACAGAGCTGAGCTGGGAATATGTCTTACTCATCTTCATGTCTTCTCTGCGCCATAGCCTGGTAACTTGCATATATTGGGGGTCAGGGCAGCCCACCTCAAATTATGCCTCAGTGGCATATTGATTATTTTGAATTAGAGTTACATGGGAAACAGCCATTGCAAGAAGGGAGCTCTAATCTTCCTCTGTTCCCTTGAAATAAATCTCCCATGTGAAAGGTACCTTCGCTGTACCAGGAGGTAAAGATACAGCCTCATCACTAGAGACAGGGAATTCAGGACCAAGAAGCCTGTATAAACAAACCCTGATACTTCTTCACTAATTTACTACCCCTAGCCCAAACTCTGCTTAGATTCTTCACTAAACAAGCACCCAAGCCTAAGTTTCTGTGTCTTGTCAGTTCCTCACAAATTTATTGTTTCTGTCTAAAAAGTATAAAAGCTGCCTGCTTTGGCTACTTCTTAAGTCTCATTTCCATGAGACCTCCATATGTACAAATTAAATTTTTTTTTCTCTTGTTCATCTGTCTTGTGTCAATTTAACTATTAGACCAGCCAAAAGAAGCAAGAAGGGAAGGGGGAAATTCCCACCTTCCTGACACACACATTAACTAATCTTGATAAGTTGGACTGTACCTTTAACAGGGTCCCAAACCGTACGGGAACCCTGGGGTCCAGGTCCCCATGACACTGAAGGGTGGTCAGGTCCTTGGCACTGCCGTTGGCTGCCTGGGGGAAGGCCCGGTAGGGGCAGAGGCAGCCAACAGCACAAGGCCACGGTGCCAGCCAGAGGGCGGGGGCAAATGAGGGCTGTGAAGAGGGACAGGGCTCCACCCTGTGCAAAGCCTCCCAGGACGATCCGATTGGCAGGGATCCCATTCTTCATCTCATGCTCAATCAAGGCCTTGATGGTCTCTGCTGCCTTCTTAGTGCCAGCCTCGTCCTCTGGGGCATCTGGACTCAGCCCCATCAAGTCAAACCAGGAGGGCCTCACCATCTTCATGTTGAGTGTCGCAGGGGTCCGAGGCGCAAGGGGACAGGTGTACTTGACGTAAGGGAGCCGGAGGGTGGAGAGGGCGTCAGCGCAGCTGTGCCCTGTGTCTCCAAGGCCATGTAAAAAAATAACCGCAGCTGTTTCTTGCTCAGCTCCAGACACAGTGGCAGCATCCGAGCAGGGGCACAGACATGGTGTTACCGCACATACACTGCAGGGCTCCACGGCTGGGGCCTCCACTCCTGGGGGTTTCAAGACCTCTCCGGAGATCCTCCTCTTTCTTCCGCCCAGACACACACTCTTCCCACTCTGCCGCCCTGCCTGAACTGAACAGATATTTTATCTTCACCTTCAAAGCCGAGCAAACAACCAAGGACTAACAGACAGCTGAAGAAAGCTTCTTTTGTGAAAGAAAAATAGCAGGAAAACAAACAAACAAAACCTAGAGGAGCCAGATTATACAAAGAAGAAAATGTTCAAAACCTGCCATTAATATCATAAGAGAAATTTGATTCATGAAACAAGAGCTTCCTGGTTTCAAAATTGCTACAAAGCTCCAGAAATCACCACAGTGTAGTAATGATATAGCATAGAAAAAATCCATTCATTCTGAGAAAAAGGTCAGGCAATCCCAATTGAAGAATATTCTACAAAATATCTGATCAATAAACCTCGGAACTGCTAAGGTCAAAAAAACAAAGGAAAGTCTGAGAAACTGTCACAGAGCAGAGGAGGCTAAGGACACATGATAACTAAATGTAATGTGATATCCAGGATGGGACCCTTCTGCTGACAAAGGACATTAGGAAGAAAGTAGTAAATTCTGGATAAATTGTAGAGTGTAGTTTTTAGTAATATACTAATGTTGGCTCCTTAGTTTTGACCAATGTACCATGGTAACATAAGATATTAGCAACAGAGGAAATTCAGTGAGGAGTATACAGGAACTCTCTGTACTGTCTTTGCAATTTTTTTTTCTGTGGATCTAAAACTATTCTAAAATAAAATGTTTATGGGAAAAAAAATGAATGTCTGACATGATATTCACCTAATGTTGAAAATGGTTATTTCTTGGGGGGGCCGGAGGTTGGCATCTTATACATTTTTCTTCCTTTTTCTTTATTAAAATATTTTTTACTTTCATTTATATTCTTCTCTTTATTGTATAAATTCTTTATAATAATCATGTATTTTTTCAAAACCATAACCTAGTTTTCCTTAAAAACAAAACTCAACTGTTACGATGCCCAGGTTTCTGGCTTGGAATACTAGATGGCTGGTGTTTACCATGGCTAACTATTACTGCACTAATACTACAAAACTAACCACTGCAAACTCAGTGGCCTACACTGAACATTTATTTTTCTGGGGCTTCATAAATTGGCTCTGATTGCGTAGGCTGAGCTCCAGACAGCAGATTAGGTGCAAGTCAACTCCCTGTGTCTCTCATTCTCCTTGGACCAGTATCTAATCATTAGTTTTGCTCATGGCAACTGGACAAGACCACAGGAGAATGAGAAGAAACACATCATGCTTCTCAAAGCCTTGGCCCCAAACTGACCACTTTCACTTCACCAACCTCCCACTGGCCTTCACAAGTCACATGGCCAAGCTCAGCGTTGATCAGGCAGGGAAACATATTCTACCCTCTTTAGTAGGGTAGTACCGCAAAGTCACGTGGAAAAGAACACGGATGCATTACAGAAAAGCCATGGAAAATTAAGTGCAGCGACTCAATCTACCTTAGTAGTGTAATTTAATGAGAGGAGAAGTCATTCCCTACCTATGTTTTTATACAAAATAGGCATCAAACAACTGATTTTGTCCCTTATATGAGATCAAGGGTAGGAACCTGGGTAGTCAGCACCCCTAGAAGAATTAGCCCACTCCCAGAGCAGGTCCCCCCATCTCTTCCTCTGGGAGTGGTGATGAGCGTTCAGATTCTTCCACCCCCTCCCCTTACAACAGAGCTTTAGGAGCAGCAGAACCAATATTGACACTGCTCCACCACGAAGCTTCCCATCAACAAGGATTTTTAAATTTTTAAGTAACTGTGGCTCTCTCCACATAGGCCCGCATCACTTCTTTCCCTTCCTTTTCCAAACATAACTCTTTTCACTTTACAAAGGTATTTGCCTAGGATTTTCATCTCAAGACAATAACTAAACTCTCTAAATGCTGATTAACCAATCAAACTCAACCTCAGTCACTTCCCAACCATGCCACTCTGGGAACATCAGTGAACATCTCTAAGCCTCTATTTCCCATTCTGTAAAAAGAAGCAGGTAACACATGCCCTTCCTTTCTCAAATGGTTATTTTGAGAATGGATAAATTAATTCACTGGTAAGCACTTTAGAATCTCTAAATTGCTCTACAGCTACCTTATGTTCTTATTTAAAAATTAATTTGAGTCAGTCTACATGTTCTAAGAATTATTACAAAAACTTGATGATCTGATCAAAGGGTTAAAGAGAGGTAGGTTTTTTTTTCTTCTCTTGTCAAATATAATGAAGTGCAGAATTCGGTCTCATCAATTTCTTTGGCCTTCTTCTGACAGCTAACGCCACTGGCAGACATCCAGTAGGAAAAAGTTTTCAGGCTTTGCCCAAAGGAAGCCTGTGATGTTATTCCTAGGGTAAATTATTCAGCTTCTAGTAAGTTGCTGTGGAAATTAATATACAGCAGCATATTGCTAATAACTTAAATTTAATGTTTTATTGTTTTACATCTAACCTTATGTTTTTATTTATTAATAGGTATTTTGCATTTTAAATAAAGAAATGTCTTTCATTTTCATTATTCATTTAGTGTTAGTTAAACTGAAGGTTAGATGTGACAGGAGTGAAATTTTCTAAGTAATAATAGTGTGGGTAAAACAATCCATTAATATCACTTCATTAACTCCACAATTGGATGTTTGTTACAATCTAGCTATGTGGCTCTGCTATGGATTAGTTTTGTGTACAAAACTGTAGCTTTAATTAAATCAAAGAAGTTGCTAGTTATGCTTTATTTATGGATTTTTTACGCCAGAATAAAACAAAAATAAGTTTAAGTACTAATAAAATATAAAAACTACATTTCTTTCATCTGTAATTTATATGTTGGTAACTGTAATAAGAAGGCATTAGTATTTTTCAATGCCTAGATAATGATGAATAGCTACTTGATTTTTTTTTAACTCGAAAACAAAAAAGTAAATAAAACTATTAATGGCAAATGTAACACTGTATGATTTGCATAATATATATCTTGCTAAATAGAACTTGTGCCATTCACATATGAGTGGTGCAGATGGGGGTCGGCCTGTTTGATATTTTTAGGGAAAAAAAGAAAAAAGAAAAAATTGTTCCCCAAGGGTATTAATTCTGTTATTGAACTCTTGAAAATAACAACCTCCATAGCCCAAACACAGCAATTAAAGGAATCAGCAGAGATATAAACCAAGGCAGAACAAAAGACCCAAAAGGAGAAGGGTGAGCCCAGTGGGATAAGAGAGAGCTCAGATGAAGACAGGCTTTTCATGACTCTTGCCACAATTACAATAGGCCACTGACATGAAGCCACAGAATGCAACCACTAAGCAATTACTGAGGTGTATATGTGTACATCTACATTTCCCTTCCAGTTGTCAGCTTCACAAATGTTTTGCTGCAAGAAAAGAAAAAACACAGAGAGAAAATATAACTGCAATGTAGGGTGGAAAAATTGAGAACTAAGTTTGGACAGTTAGATTACCAGTGTAAATACGGGCTCTACCAACCTGCTAGCTCTGTGGCCTTCCACAGGTCACACACCTTCTCTGCTTCAGCCTTGCAAGTAAACAAGGGTTTATTACTAGCAGCGTTCTGTGGGTTGTTACAGGATTAAAAGATAGAATACACTGAAGCACTTTTTAGTAAAGGGGCAAAATAAGATCCTAAATATTATTATTTCAGTTTCAGTATTTGACTTATTTGAACATCGTTACCCCTAGACAATTCAAATGTTTTGTGGGCACATACATATCACTGGTCAAATGTATGTTTTGACAATCTCTGTGTGGTTTGGATTAATATAGGCAGGATTTTATAAGTAAAAATTTTCACTTTGAGATATAGGTAATTTGGTTTCTAAGTTGCTTACATCCCGTGAGTAACTGCCGAATTTTTTATTTTTGGTTCAGTCAGCACAGTCTCTCTAACGTATTAATTTGTCCTTCACTCTGGCCATTTACAACCCAGTATAAGTGTCTGTTCTGCACAAAAGCCATAAAAAAATAACACGAAATCTTGCACAAAATCTTGCATGTCTGGCCAAACGGCTGGTTTGGCTAGAGTCATCGACATGAGGTAACCCATCTGAGAGAGCATTTAATTGAACGACAAATGTGAAATACAGGAATTAGTATTAGCTCAAAAGAAAAAAATTGCTTCTGCTCTTTTTGGTTTAGATTATCCAGATGATCTCAGTCAATTCTTGGTTTGGCAAGTAGAGCTAGGACAAATAAATACTGAAATATCCTGGAATACTCCTGACATGTTGTATACTGATCCATTACCATGGGCGTTTCCTCAGAAGTCATTGGGATTACTGCCTGGATTGCAAAATTGCAGTTTGATTTATGCTATCCAGTTCATTTAATCCCCACTTGCATGAGTAATTGCATTGTAATTCCCACATGGTTACACACAACCCACCAGCCTGGAGTTTGAAGCAGACAAGTAATCCATTTAACAGCTGTTAAAATAGGGGAATCCACAGGTAGCTCTCATTCAAATGTTAATTGCTCTCAGTGCTTCACTCATAAACCCACCCTGAAGTCAGGTACTTTAGGCTCTATTGAGAGGAGATATAAAAGTAAGATGAGTTACAGACATCCTGACAGAAAAGGAGGATGGATTCAGTCTTGGGTCTGAATGTGCCTTGGCCCTGGAACCAATATCGGCATGGAAATCAAACAGTGAAGGATGTTTGTGAGGCAGTAGTTGTTTCCCAGATGGTAAAGAGTTTGCAAAAAGACTCCTAGGGTCCAATGGTGAGTCAGTCAGAAAACGTTTGCAAATTCAGGTTGTAAAAAGAGCCTGGAAGGAGTCAATTGACAAATTGCCAAACTATAAAACTATACTGAGTCTGTTGACAGTTCTTTTGGAATACACTAAACGACGAGTGGATTTGGAACTAAATAAATGAACGTGGCAATTTTATTGGAGCTGACCATTTTGAATGTTGCATAGACAATCACTTTGTACATGGTTTTTCAGCAAAGTGCCTGGGACACTAGATTATCTTTCACCAGCAACTCTTTAGAGAAATGAGGAGTCTAAGTGGGGGAAAAAAATCAATAGCATGATTTGGAGTGAGTCAGTTTGCCACTTTGGACCTCAGTTTCTTCCTCTGTAAAATGAAATGATTAAACTAAATGGGTCTCTGAGGTCCCACCAAGGTTCAATTCTTGGGTTTCCAGTATTTGACTATCTCTAGGGTCACTAAAAAAACAAAACAAGGGGCTTCCCTGGTGGTGCAGTGGTTGAGAGTCCACCTGCCGATGCAGGGGACACAGGTTCGTGCCCCGGTCTGGGCAGATCCCACATGCCACAGAGCGGCTGGGCCCATAAGCCAATGGCCGCTGAGCCTGCGCGTCCGGAGCCTGTGCCCCGCAACGGGAGAGGCCACAACAGTAAGAGGCCCGAGTACCGCAAAAAAAAAAAAAAAAAAAAAAAAAAAAACAGGAATAAGTATTCTTATTCAGATACAATAAAAATACTAAGCTCTAACTGAATAGGCTAGGGAAACAACCATGATTATCTGCAGGTATATCAGGTCTCAGCAAACAAAGGTACAGTTAGAGTCAAACGGGGTGATCCAGGAGGAAAAATGGGGACTTTCTGCGGCTGACTTGCCTCAGAATTCTTAATTCCTTTTGTCTATTCAAACTCAACTGTCCAAATTTTAATTTTTTGGTCATTTAATTACATTTATTAAGTATTAGTAAGTACTATCTGCCAAATACTCTTGAGATGCAAAAATACACACCAAAAACTAATGGCTAATAATTATAGATTTAATTCAGTTTTTCATGTAAATGCACAAGATTTCACTCACATTTCCACTTTCATGTTATGTTGTAGGCACTTCTAGAGGACAGACAATGCGTATAAACAATTATTTTTATAGTCACTCTATGAACGCCCTTTGTTGATGGGGGTGACACTGATAATAAAGAATTTCATCCCAAGAATTTTCCTATCTTTTGGAACTTGAATAGCTGGAGATTTGAGGAATTCAGTTACACTTATGGAAGTCATCTTGAATCTAGAGACAGGTGTGTGTGTGTGTGTGTGTGTGTGTGTGTGTATTCTTCATCAATTTAAAAAGATAATTTTCCAGTAATGGCAACTGATTTTGATGTACTGTGTGAGTTTATAAAAATCTTATTTCATTTATAACATTCATGGATTATTGTCATTTTTTATTTTTAATTATTTTTTTAATAATGGCATGCATATGAAAATAGCAAACATATATACATGCAGAAAATGTGGGCTTGCCTCCTTCAAAAAAATGTATAGACTTCAGAATATAGATACATAGATAGATAGATAGATATAATATCCATCTCATTGGTTTCTAATTCTTCTAATATTTTTTCTTTCTCAATTTGCTTCCCTTCCATTCATTTGTTCTATTAGCTACTCTTACTTACTGCTCCTCTCTTCACCCATAGTTTTTGTCATCACACTATTCTAAAAGATTTTCTCAATTTCTGCAAGTGCATCCTCTGGTCATTTCTTGGAGCTACACTGCCAAGATAAAATGAGGTGCCCAAATTTGGATAAGAGGTCAATCTTAGAAGCTCTGTCATAAATGACTGCAAGAAGCCAAAGTGCTAACACACATTCCACTGATTCTTGCTCCTGTCTCCTCCATATAACTTTATATTGCTACAAATTACTCCTCACATGCATTAGAGAGTCCCCAGGAGATATTCCACACGTGCTCACAAACCAGTCCAAACTCACTTGATGCCTCTGCTGCTCCACTGGGTCCCATAGTTCTTTCTGGGAACCACCATGCCCTTTCCTCCAATGTGAATCCCCTCGTTAGTACAGCTACTAGTACTAGTATCTTCTGCCACCATCAGTGGTGCTCTGGGACCCAGGAGGTGCCAAAGCCACATGGTTTTCTATTACCGCATTTCTCAAAATAGCCAGTCCACAATCTCTCTGTTACCAAGAGTAAGGAGGTCCTGCCAGAATGTAAATGAACACTCTTCTTCCTTTATCAAGAATGTCTTGCCATCATAAAAAGAAAAATGTCAGCTGAAGTAAACAGTGTGCTCACTGACATGGTTGATTTAGGTCCTGATTCAAGCTCCTTATGTCATCATGGACCAATTTATAGACTGGCTCCAGTCCCCAGACCACACTTTGCATATCTCTGCTCTATTATGCAGTGAGGAAGAACAAGGCGTCTCCCTACTGTGATCTTCAACACTTTACAGGGTATCTGAGCAGTAATGCTGATGCCCCAGGGCTTGGAGAGTTTCCAGGTGAAAGAGCTCTTTTACATTTATTCAAATGAGAGTCACACTTGAGCCCTGTGAGAGGCAACACAGGACTGGTGTCGAAACTCATACTCTCCTCACAATCAGCACCCTCCTCCAGTCGCTAAGGTCTTTTGCTTAGCAAGCTCCTCATGCCAGATTCTTTCCTCCCTTAACGATGAGTTCTCTTCCAAGAGGCTCCTTGAGCTTCATGTAAATGGGCCTCTTCCAGGTCTATCCCACCAGATCACCAGACATGTCTCATGCAACTTGACACACAAGCTTGTAAGCAGAGTGGAACTCAAGCTTGATTCATTCTCAAGGTCACTATTCATTTGTTCACCATTTGTTGAGCAGTATGTGCTAAGTAGCACATGGGGTACAGAGGCGGTTAGGGCATGGTATTTACCAGAAGGGACCTGGAAAATAAGTTCAGATAAGGTATGTATACAAATGCATACAATATTACATGAATTCCAATAAGTATAATGAGACAAGTATAAAATGTTTATAGAAGACAGATGTGACGTGATAAAAGCAGAAAAATATTTGAGTAAGAAGCTACATTTAAGCTAAGTTTTAAAGCATGTTTATGATTTATGATTAGGGAGAAGGGTTAATGGAGAAGCAGCAGTAAGGCGACTGTGAGACTAAAACTGGATGTTTTCATTTGTGTTATCCTGGACTCACTCCACGCCATGCAGAAGGAATGCGGTGATATTGTTCACATTCTGATCTTTACTGACTGCATAAAATAATAATAGCAAATGGTACAAAGGTACTGATGTATCCACTACAATTTTTATCATAATCTTAGCTTATACAATATAAACATTAAAGAAGGAAAGAATATGATTTCTGGTGTTTTGTCAGACCAGTGCTTTGAGGATGTGAATAAAAGGACAATGATGAATCTAAATGGTTTGAAAGCTAATTTCATAGCAGCTATATTTGTGCAAGATGGTGATTATTATCTTGGGAGGCCTTATGATTATTTGAAAGCACTTCTCCTTAAGTTAGAGAAAACTTTTATACTATCAGTAATTTCCTTGCATTTTTTCCCTACTGAACTTTAATAGCTTCCTGTGCTCCCAGTTAGATTGATTTGGATCTCATTAGCGCATAGTCTAAAAGCTTTTGTTTATAAAAATGAATAATCTGATGAAGAAGGGCAATTAGGAGTTGTTTCTTTCAAAGCAATTTCAGTCAATTTAATGCAAACCGCTAGGTGTATTTGATTCCATTTTGAGACTCCTGCTTCCTATTATGTTTCACGTGAACTCAATTTCTCATTGATCCCTGAAAAAAAAACAATAACTCACCAAAAACACTACCTCCCATTTCTTGTGGTAAGATGTTTACACATATGAACACAGGAAAAGCAGCTTTTCTCACATCATTTAATAAAAGATAGTGGTTTCCCAGGGGCAGCTAACACCCTATGAGTCCCAAGGACTCAACACCAGGGAATATTCTGTCCTAGGCTTGCCTCTTAAAAGAAATGCCATTCTTAAAAAAAAATTAATATATACAGATCCTTCATGGTTAGTACAGGGAAGGAAAATTATTGGAGGGATATCTGAACTACATGGGTCTGCTGTCCCCAAGATCTCCTTTTCCCTTGGGGACTCATTAATTTCCACTGCGGTTATCCTCGGGCAGGATGAAGAGCCCCTTCACGGGGCTCATACCGTGCTCCTTTTGCACTGCCGAGGCAGTCCGACACACTTAAATAAGACCCATGGGAGGTCACGGAATAACAAAAGGAAACCCAATGTGGAGAATGTTGGCTTTAGATCACCTGACTTGTAAGGCATAGCTGACTCAATATGGTCTCAGGCCACGTGTATCCTTGTATGGCCTCAAGAAAAGAGGCATCTTGTCTAAATCCCTCTCTTCCCAGTAAAATGGTGAAGATATAGAAAGACCCCATCTTTCACTGATCAGCAAGAAGGTATAGTCATCAGATGCCTTAAAGTCGAACCAGAGGGAGTGAGTTTAATCCTTCCCTTTCATGCAACAGCACAGCAGTGCTCAAACTGCAGTGACCACAAGTGTCACTAGAGAGATGAGTGAACATGAGAATCTACACAAAATTTGATTCTGTAGAACTAGGGTGGTACCCAGATAATTGTATTTTAACAGGTATCCCAGGAGATTTTAATGCAAGTTCTTTGAGTCACACATTGATAAACACTATACTAGAGACCTTGCTATGACTTTTCCAGATATTTATTTTCTGGTTATTGTCTCTGGGAATGACCTCCAGGGAAGGCCAAACCTTATCCCTAAGTCTCAGCACGGTCTAAGTTTCAATAGGCTTAACTGAGCATAAAGATCCTTTCAGAATGGTACTCAATTACATTTATATGAGACAGACGTAGGATAATACAGGTTCTTCTATATAGGACCTGCCACTACCTTTCACTGGGACCTTGAAAAAGGCATTTACCTATGTCCCTAAAATGAAAAGGTTTGGCTAGATCTATAGTGCAGGTATTTACTCCAACATACAAAACACATTTATTGAGTGCCTACTATGTGCTAGGCACTAAAGTTTCCAACTCGTTTCTTCAGTGGGGACCTTTCAAATTCTACAACTTCTACACACCACCTTCTCCACATGATTGCTAATAGATTTCACGTTCTATCAAAGTAGAAGAAAGTATCGTCAAATCGCTATTATGGTTTCAGGAACACTTTAAAATAACTCCATTTGATACTATTCAAAATAGCATTTAAATTGGTTTGAAAACTAGTGAGAAAGAGTACACATGAGATATTTTACTTCAGCTAAAGAAAACGATTGGTGTCCATATGGAATTACAGACTTCACACCACAACCCTGAGATTCCCCTGAGATCCACAGCCTGTAGCATGGAAACCACACAACTAGAGGCTCTTCAAGGATTTCAAAGATCCCTAAATTCCAACTTACTGATACTCTAAGACTGAGATTATTAATAGGAAATATATTGGTAAGTTAAGAGTTGTTAATTAAATATTAATTAAATTCTTAATTTAAAATTAAAGTATATAACCCGATTTCCTTCTTATTTCTTCTTTCAGAATGTCAAAAGCTGGCTGAGAATGGACTAAAATTCTCAAGATGCAAACCACTCAGTTGTAAGAAGAGGCATTTATGACAAGAGTACATAGAACCATGAAATTAGCTTGACCAGTTTTATTTTAATTTACCTTAGGCCATACTAATTGATTGTTTTTTGATTGGCTTATGCCTATAATACCAAGCCTAACTGCATTAAAAGTATTAGAGTGGCATTCTAAGTGCCCTTCTATTTTCACGATTATTTCTGGGAACTACAGACAAGAAGCCAAGTGGCCCAGTATCATCTTCATTACAATTTGGTCACCCTCAACCTTGGGGGAGCAATTTTGTCTATATCAGCATAGAGACTAACGATCTGCACAAGTTAGTCAATTCAGTTAGAAATATATTAAACTATGTTTAAATTTATTTTTATAATAATGTAAGCAAACACCCAGATGGAATCACTTAGTGTTTTGTTTTGTTTTTTTTTAACTGAATGTGTTAGGTGTAAATCTGACCGCCGTTTTGTGGTCTCCTTATGAGCCCTGAGCACCTGTCATTCAATGGGCTGATCCTGACGCCCATCAGAGTGTCTGCACATAGCAGATGCTTCACAAATTTGCATTAAATGAATGAATGAATGAACCCAATAAAGGTAAATGAATGCTTTTTCTCTGTTTACTTTGTATCATTTAACAGATATATACATGCACTTTCTTTTTTTTAAGCCTTTACACTTCCTATGCTTTGGTCTTAAATATCATTTAGCAACCAGGAAATTTTAACATGCATTCCTGAAGTACCTATCTCGCTCATCAATGACTGTCTTACCTGCTGAAAGAATTCAGCTCCATACTCTCTACACACTAATGCAGGTCTCTTGAATTTTACTCCCACTAAACTGAACAGAAGGTCAATTTATTTAACAGCAATCCATTGAACACCAACAATTAAAGGTGCAATGAAGGACAAAATAGAGCATTCAGACTCAAGCCCTATCTGGAAGATCTTAAAATGTAGTGGGAGAGAAAGCACTTATACATAATAAATACCTAACAAACTGTTAATAAATGCTACAGAAAAAGTACAGGTAAAGTGTTACGAAAAGTAATTAAATCATCCTATAGTTACTCTTAACTGGACTTGCGTAAAGGCTCAGAGAAAATACCTAAGAAATTCAAGCTAATTTCAATAGTCCTATTTCATCTGTTCTTTTGTGAGCAAAAGTTCCCACTGACCTTAATGTTAGGTGATTCACTATTTATTCACAAGTCTCTACTCTTTCATTATAATACATAAGTATGTAATTAAGTGTTCATGCCCAAATCCAAGAATCTCAAACTTCTTTCCCTGAAATTATAAGCCCTTAATTTTATACTCACCTGTCTATCTACCAAGATTCCTAATATAATAATTTGGATTTAAGCCACAACTGATATTCAAATGTTAGATGCAGTCTTGGTAAGTCCAATGTAATAGTGATTACTTTTCAGTAGTGTGCCAAACCTGTATTGTTTGTATCAGTAGTCGTCTGATCCGTTAATTTTAGGTGATAGCATCTGGAGACCTTTTATTCCAAAAGTTGAAACTTAGTTTGTAGCAGTTAGAGGCAGGCCAATTACCTGATATAGCTTTTGGTTTTTTATTGTACTTTTATTTATTTATTTTTGGGGGGTGGTTTGGAGCTGTTTATTGACTCGTCATTAGCAGACCCACACCCATTTGGGGTAATAAGTGGTGTGGTCTTAATTCCTTTATTTGCTTTTTTAAACTGTACTTTTAAAATTTCAATCTCTATGTTACATTAGGAAGATGCAAAACAATTTATTTTTCTAAGCATCACCAGCGTTTTGCCGAGTAAGATAGCTTTTTAAGGGGAAGAATTATTTGTGACATAAAATCCACTAAAATACACCTGTTACCCCTCAAGTTGAAAGATTAAAGGATTTAGATAAATATGTAGAGGTAAGAATAATACCAGAATCCAGCACCAGTGCCATTTTTGTGTAAAAATGACTGATAGTAATTTACATCTCACATTGGATACACAAAATGTTGTCAAGCCTGATTAATACTAAAACTGATGGTATCTTTTTCAGTTTAATAATGTGGATTCCAATTACTCTACCTGCTATGATTAAGGAGAGGCCACAAAACATATGATAATTACTAGATAAGATTGTGACAAACTTTTTTACTGGCCTGAATTTTTCCAAATTGCTAAGATAGTTTAAAACTATTTAATAATGCCCTGAATGCAAACAATGTATTTACCTGAGGTAGACTCAGTCTTTAGGAACCTGAAGTTTGGACAGTTTAGGGGATCCCAGGAGGGCCTGGGTAAAGAACACAAAATTACTAGCACAAAATCAAGTACAGCACCTTGAAAGGGTCCAGATCAAGAGAGAAAACCTGAAGCATAAGCATCCTCAGCTTCATGGTGATCCCCTCTGACCAAAATTTACAGTTTTTAACAATAGGTTTGGTTTTAAAACCTCGCCATACAGAGGCTCAGTTCTCCTAGATAATAATAATATAATTATTATTATAACAATAATAACATGATTATTCCTATGAATTGTGCCTGATGATTTCTACAGTCTTTTCTGCCAGATGCTGCTGGTAGTCTAACATAACTGATATTCTATGTAGAGTTTATCCTGCTGGTAGATAGCAGGCTTAAACTTCAGAAGAGATGAATTGCATTGTTAAATTATTATATCCTTTCTTTCTATCTGAAAAAACAAAGTTACAAAATTGTACAGATAACCGTATGTTTCAGAGAAGCCTTAGATTTTTATTATTATTGAAATTAACTTAACAAATATCAATTCAAGCTTTGATCTCTAGATACTTTGATTAATAAAACAAAAAATTATAATTATGCATGCATTTGGCCTTTCTTTAAATCTGGCTGGCCTAAGTCTCCAAAAGATTTTTTATAGATTGAAACTAGAATTTCCCAAGTGGATTGATTTCTTCAAGAAAATTAAAGCAGTGCAGAAAAGAAGAAAGTTATTGAATAAATTGTCTTGGTTTTTAATCAAAGATAGATAACTGTTTTCCTACTTTTAGTTCTAGAGAATAAGGAAGAAGGCCTTGTAACAAAAGGCTTTCTTGACTTTTAATAGTGGAAAAGAAATGATTGAATACTATTCTCTCCTTTAAAATTCGTCCAAAGATTTTTCTCAGAGGCCATAGGGTTTTGATAGATGTTTTTCCCCCACTTAGCTAGTTCCACCAAGTTTCAAGTCCTTTTTCCTCTGCCAATTTAAGTATCTTAATCCAAATTTTATTTGAGTCAATTTGTTTCTGAGAAACTGGTGAAGAGTCAGCATAGGCATGTGCAGAAAGTCTGTATGTGTGTTCATATATATAATAGTCTGACCTCCACATCCACAGGCTCCACATCTGCAAATCCAACCAACTGCAGTTTAAAATATTCAGAAAAAAAATTCCAGAAAGTTTCAAAAAGCAACATTTGAATTTGCCAAGAGCCAGCAATTAGTTACGTAGCATTTACATCGTATTTACAACTATCTACATATCATTTACATTGTATTAGGTATTAAAAGTAATCTAGAGATGATTTACATGGGAAGGATGTTTGTAGGTTATATGAAAATACAATGCCATTTTATATAAGGGACTTGAGCACCTATGAGTTTCAGTATCTGAGAGAGGATCTTGGAACCAATCCCCTATGAATACCAAGGGCTGACTATACATACACACACACACACACACACACACACACACACACACACACACACACACACACACAGAAAGAGAGAGAGATTGTGAGATATCTCGGGGGGGGGGGGGGGG